>NW_027287056.1:0-138059 GCF_022747635.1 Hetaerina americana
GAAGCAACTTTTATGCTCATTTCTTGTCCGTCAAGATTAATTCTGGGTTTTATTTTGTTTATTTGATGAAAATGAACAACAATACACACCATGGAAACACAATTGTTTGATTTGTGTCGAGTGAGATTTTCACCTAGAACCCAAAGGGGGGGTATTGGCACTTATCATGGAAAAATGTAAAAAATTAAATTTTCTAAAAATGAAATAAATGCCTTCTAAACACCTCAAACATTCACTCTAAAACAGAAGATTGTTGTTTTTCGCAATATTTTTAGAAATGTGGGCTCTTTTAGTAAAATTAACACTTGGGCTGAAGCATCTTTTCTGCTCATTTCATGTCTTTCAGGATAAATTCTGGGTTTTATTTTGTTTATTTGATGAAAATGAACAACAATACACACCATTGAAACATTTTTGTTTGATTTGTGTCGTGTGAGATTTTCACCTAGAACCCAAAGGGGGTATTGGCCCTTTTCATGGAAAAAAGTGAAAAATTAAATTTTCTAAAAATGAAATAAATGCCTTCTAAACACCTCAAACATTCACTCTAAAACAGAAGATTGTTGTTTTTCGCAATATTTTTAGAAATTTGGGCTCTTTTAGTAACATTAACACTTTCTTTGAAGCAATTTTTATGCTCATTTCTTGATTTTCAAGATTAATTCTGGGTTTTATTTTGTTTATTTGATGAAAATGAAACCCAATACACACCTTGGATACATTTTTGTTTGATTTGTGTCGAGTGAGATTTTCACCTAGAAACCAAAGGGGGGTATTGGCACTTTTCATGGAAAAATGGAAAAATTAAATTTTCAAAAAATGAAATTCATGCCTTATAAACACCTCAAACATTCACTCTAAAACAGAAGATTGTTGTTTTTCGCAATAATTTTAGAAATTTGGGCTCTTTTAGTACAATTAACACTTGCGCTGAAGCATCTTTTATGCTCATTTCTTGTCTTTCAGGATACATTCTGGGTTTTATTTTGTTTATTTGATGAAAATGAACAACAATACACACCTTGGATACATTTTTGTTTGATTTGCGTCGAGTGAGATTTTCACCTAGAACCCAAAGGGGGGGGTATTGGCACTTTTCATGGAAAAATGTGAAAAATTAAATTTTCTAAAAATGAAATAAATGCCTTCTAAACACCTCAAACATTCACTCTAAAACAGAAGATTGTTGTTTTTCGCAATATTTTTTGAAATTTGGGCTCTTTTAGTAACATTAACACTTTCTCTGAAGCAACTTTTATGCTCATTTCTTTTCCTTCAAGATTAATTCTGGGTTTTATTTTGTTTATTTGATGAAAATGAACAACAATACACACCATGGAAACGTTTTTGTTTGGTTTGTGTCGAGTGAGATTTTCACCTAGAACCCAAAGGGGGGGGTATTGGCACTTTTCATGGAAAAATGTGAAAAATTAAATTTTCAAAAAATGAAATTAATGCCTTATAAACACCTCAAACATTCACTCTAAAACAGAAGATTGTTGTTTTTCGCAATAATTTTAGGAATTTGGGCTCTTTTAGTAACATTAACACTTGCGCTGAAGCATCTTTTATGCTCATTTCTTGTCTTTCAGGATACATTCTGGGTTTTATTTTGTTTATTTGATGAAAATGAACAACAATACACAGCTTGGATACATTTTTGTTTGATTTGCGTCGAGTGAGATTTTCACCTAGAACCCAAAGGGGGGGGTATTGGCACTTTTCATGGAAAAATGTGAAAAATTTAATTTTTTTAAAAATGAAATAAATGCCTTCTAAACACCTCAAACATTCACTCTAAAACAGAAAATTGTTGTTTTTCGCAATATTTTTAGAAATTTGGGCTCTTTTAGTAACAATAACACTTTCTCTGAAGCAACTTTTATGCTCATTTCTTGTCCGTCAAGATTAATTCTGGGTTTTATTTTGTTTATTTGATGAAAATGAACAACAATACACACCATGGAAACACAATTGTTTGATTTGTGTCGAGTGAGATTTTCACCTAGAACCCAAAGGGGGGGTATTGGCACTTATCATGGAAAAATGTAAAAAATTAAATTTTCTAAAAATGAAATAAATGCCTTCTAAACACCTCAAACATTCACTCTAAAACAGAAGATTGTTGTTTTTCGCAATATTTTTAGAAATGTGGGCTCTTTTAGTAAAATTAACACTTGGGCTGAAGCATCTTTTCTGCTCATTTCATGTCTTTCAGGATAAATTCTGGGTTTTATTTTGTTTATTTGATGAAAATGAACAACAATACACACCATTGAAACATTTTTGTTTGATTTGTGTCGTGTGAGATTTTCACCTAGAACCCAAAGGGGGTATTGGCCCTTTTCATGGAAAAAAGTGAAAAATTAAATTTTCTAAAAATGAAATAAATGCCTTCTAAACACCACAAACATTCACTCTAAAACAGAAAATTGTTGTTTTTCGCAATATTTTTAGAAATTTGGGCTCTTTTAGTAACAATAACACTTTCTCTGAAGCAACTTTTATGCTCATTTCTTGTCTGTCAAGATTAATTCTGGGTTTTATTTTGTTTATTTGATGAAAATGAACAACAATACACACCATGGAAACACAATTGTTTGATTTGTGTCGAGTGAGATTTTCACCTAGAACCCAAAGGGGGGGTATTGGCACTTATCATGGAAAAATGTAAAAAATTAAATTTTCTAAAAATGAAATAAATGCCTTCTAAACACCTCAAACATTCACTCTAAAACAGAAGATTGTTGTTTTTCGCAATATTTTTAGAAATTTGGGCTCTTTTAGTAAAATTAACACTTGCGCTGAAGCATCTTTTCTGCTCATTTCATGTCTTTCAGGATAAATTCTGGGTTTTATTTTGTTTATTTGATGAAAATGAACAACAATACACACCATTGAAACATTTTTGTTTGATTTGTGTCGTGTGAGATTTTCACCTAGAACCCAAAGGGGGTATTGGCCCTTTTCATGGAAAAATGTGAAAAATTAAATTTCCTAAAAATGAAATAAATGCCTTCTAAACACCTCAAACATTCACTCTAAAACAGAAGATTGTTGTTTTTCGCAATATTTTTAGAAATTTGGGCTCTTTTAGTAACATTAACACCTGGGCTGAAGCATCTTCTATGATCATTTATTGTCTTTCAGGATTCATTCTGGGTGTTATTTTGTTTATTTGATGAAAATGAACAACAATACACACCTTGGATACATTTTTGTTTGATTTGTGTCGAGTGAGATTTTCACCTAGAACGCAAAGGGGGGGAAAAATGTGAAAAATTAAATTTTCTAAAAATGAAATAAATGCCTTCTAAACACCTCAAACATTCACTCTAAAACAGAAGATTGTTGTTTTTCGCAATATTTTTAGAAATTAGGGCTCTTTTAGTAACATTAACACTTGCGCTGAAGCATCTTTTATGCTCATTTCTTGTCTTTCAGGATTAATTCTGGGTTTTATTTGTTTATTTGATGAAAATAAACAACAATACACACCATGGAAACATTTTTGATTGATTTGTGTCGAGTGAGATTTTCACCTAGAACCCAAAGGGGGGGTTTTTGGCACTTTTCATGGAAAAATGTGAAAAATTAAATTTTCTAAAAATGAAATAAATGCCTTCTAAACACCACAAACATTAACTCAAAAACAGAAGATTGTTGTTTTTCGCAATATTTTTAGAAATTTGGGCTCTTTTAGTAACATTAACACTTGCGCTGAAGCATCATTTATGCTAATTTCTTGTCTTTTAGGATTAATTCTGGGTTTTATTTTGTTTATTTGATGAAAATAAACAACAATACACACCATGGAAACATTTTTGTTTGATTTGTGTCGAGTGAGATTTTCACCTAGAACGCAAAGGGGGGTATTAACATTTTTCATGGAAAAATTTAAAAAATTAAATTTTCTAAAAATGAAATAAATGCCTTCTAAACACCTCAAACATTCACTCTAAAACAGAAGATTGTTGTTTTTCGCAATATTTTTAGAAATTTGGGCTCTTTTGGTAACATTAACACTTGCGGTGAAGCATCATTTATGCTAATTTCTTGTCTTTTAGGATTAATTCTGGGTTTTATTTTGTTTATTTGATGAAAATAAACAACAATACACACCATGGAAACATTTTTGTTTGATTTGTGTCGAGTGAGATTTTCACCTAGAACGCAAAGGGGGGGTATTGGCACTTTTCATGGAAAAATGTGAAAAATTAAATTTTCTAAAAATGAAATAAATGCCTTCTTAACCCCTCAAACATTCACTCTAAAACAGAAGATTGCTGTTTTTCGCAATATTTTTCTAAATTTGGGCTCTTTTAGTAACATTAACACCTGGGCTGAAGCATCTTTTATGATCATTTATTGTCTTTCAGGATACATTCTGGGTTTTATTTTGTTTATTTGATGAAAATGAACAACAATACACACCTTGGATACATTTTTGTTTGATTTGTGTCGAGTGAGATTTTCACCTAGAACCCAAAGGGGGGGTATTGGCACTTTTCATGGAAAAATGTGAAAAATTAAATTTTCAAAAAATGAAATTAATGCCTTATAAACACCTTAAACATTCACTCTAAAACAGAAGATTGTTGTTTTTCGCAATAATTTTAGAAATTTGGGCTCTTTTAGTAACATTAACACTTGCGCTGAAGCATCTTTTATGCTCATTTCTTGTCTTTCAGGATACATTCTGGGTTTTATTTTGTTTATTTGATGAAAATGAACAACAATACACACCTTGGCTACATTTTTGTTTGATTTGCGTCGAGTGAGATTTTCACCTAGAACCCAAAGGGGGGGTATTGGCACTTTTCATGGAAAAATGTGAAAACTTTAATTTTCTAAAAATGAAATAAATGCCTTCTAAACACCTCAAACATTCACTCTAAAACAGAAGATTGTAGTTTTTCGCAATATTTTTAGAAATTTGGGCTCTTTTAGTTACATTAACACTTTCTCTGAAGCAACTTTTATGCTCATTTCTTGTCCTTCAAGATTAATTCTGGGTTTTATTTTGTTTATTTGATAAAAATGAACAACAAAACACACCATGGAAACACAATTGTTTGATTTGTGTCGAGTGAGATTTTCACCTAGAACCCAAAGGGGGGGGTATTGGCACTTTTCATGGAAAAATGTAAAAAATTAAATTTTCTAAAAATGAAATAAATGCCTTCTAAACACCTCAAACATTCACTCTAAAACAGAAGATTGTTGTTTTTCGCAATATTTTTAGAAATTTGGGCTCTTTTAGTAAAATTAACACTTTCGCTGAAGCATCTTTTATGCTCATTTCATGTCTTTCAGGATAAATTCTGGGTTTTATTTTGTTTATTTGATGAAAATGAACAACAATACACACCATGGAAACATTTTTGTTTGATTTGTGTCGAGTGAGATTTTCACCTAGAACGCAAAGGGGGGTATTAACACTTTTCATGGAAAAATGTAAAAAATTAAATTTTCTAAAAATGAAATAAATGCCTTCTAAACACCTCAAACATTCACTCTAAAACAGAAGATTGTTGTTTTTCGCAATATTTTTAGAAATTTGGGCTCTTTTAGTAGCATTAACACCTGGGCTTAAGCATCTTTTATGATCATTTATTGTCTTTCAGGATGCATTCTGGGTTTTATTTTGTTTATTTGATGAAAATGAACAACAATACACACCTTTGATACATTTTTGTTTGATTTGTATCGACTGAGATTTTCACCTAAAACCCCAAGGGGGGTATTAACACTTTTCATGGAAAAATGTTAAAAAATCAAATTTTCTAAAAATGAAGTAAATGCCTTCTAAACACCTCAAACATTCACTCTAAAACAGAAGATTGTTGTTTTTCGCAATATTTTTAGAAATTTGGGCTCTTTTAGTAACATTAACACCTGGGCTGAAGCATCTTTTATGATCATTTATTGTCTTTCAGGATACATTCTGGGTTTTATTTTGTGTATTTGATGAAAATGAACAACAATACACACCTTGGATACATTTTTGTTTGATTTGTGTCGAGTGAGATTTTCACCTAGAACCCACAGGGGGGAGTATTGGCACTTTTCATGGAAAAATGTGAAAAATTAAATTTTCTAAATATGAAATAAATGCCTTCTAAACACCTCAAACATTCACTCTAAAATAGAAGATTGTTGTTTTTCGCTATATTTTTAGAAATTTGGGCTCTTTTAGTAACATTAACACTTTCGCTGAAGCAACTTTTATGATCTTTTATTGTCTTTCAGGATTCATTCTGGGTTTTATTTTGTTTATTTGATGAAAATGAACAACAATACACACCTTGGATACATTTTTGTTTGATTTTTAACGAGTGAGATTTTCACCTAGAACCCAAAGGGGGGTGTATTGGCACTTTTCATGGAAAAATGTGAAAAATTAAATTTTCTAAAAATGAAATAAATGCCTTCTAAACACCTCAAACATTCACTCTAAAACAGAAGATTGTTGTTTTTCGCAATATTTTTAGAAATTTGGGCTCTTTTAGTAACATTAACACCTGTGCTGAAGCATCTTTTATGATCATTTATTGTCTTTCAGGATACATTATGGGTTTTATTTTGTTTATTTGATGAAAATGAACAACAATACACACCTTGGATACATTTTTGTTTGATTTGTGTCGGGTGAGATTTTCACCTAGAACCCAAAGGGGGAGGTATTGGCACTTTTCATGGAAAAATGTGAAAAATTAAATTTTCTAAAAATGAAATAAATGCCTTCTAAACACCTCAAACATTCACTCTAAAACAGAAGATTGTTGTTTTTCGCAATATTTTTAGAAATTTGGGCTCTTTTAGTAACATAAACACTTTCTCTGAAGCAACTTTTATGCTCATTTCTTGTCCTTCAAGATTAATTCTGGGTTTTATTTTGTTTATTTGATGAAAATGAACAACAATACACACCATGGAAACATTTTTGTTTGATTTGTGTCGAGTGAGATTTTCACCTAGAACCCAAAGGGGGGGGTATTGGCACTTTTCATGCAAAAATGTGAAAAATTAAATTTTCTAAAAATGAAATAAATGCCTTCTAAACACCTCAAACATTCACTCTAAAACAGAAGATTGTTGTTTTTCGCAATATTTTTAGAAATTTGGGCTCTTTTAGTAAAATTAACACCTGGGCTGAAGCATCTTCTATGATCATTTATTGTCTTTCAGGATTCATTCTGGGTTTTATTTTGTTTATTTGATGAAAATGAACAACAATACACACCTTGGATACATTTTTGTTTGATTTGTGTCGAGTGAGATTTTCACCTAGAACCCAAAGGGGGGGGAAAAATGTGAAAAATTAAATTTTCTAAAAATGAAATAAATGCCTTCTAAACACCTCAAACATTCACTCTAAAACAGAAGATTGTTGTTTTTCGCAATATTTTTATAAATTTGGGCTCTTTTAGTAACATTAACACCTGGGCTGAAGCATCTTTTATGATCATTTATTGTCTTTCAGGATACATTCTGGGTTTTATTTTGTTTATTTGAAGAAAATGAACAACAATACACACCATTGAAACATTTTTGTTTGATTTGTGTCGTGTGAGATTTTCACCTAGAACCCAAAGGGGGGGGTATTGGCCCTTTTCATGGAAAAATGTGAAAAATTAAATTTTCTAAAAATGAAATAAATGCCTTCTAAACACCTCAAACATTCACTCTAAAACAGAAGATTGTTGTTTTTCGCAATATTTTTAGAAATTTGGGCTCTTTTAGTAACATTAACACCTGGGCTGAAGCATCTTCTATGATCATTTATTGTCTTTCAGGATTCATTCTGGGTGTTATTTTGTTTATTTGATGAAAATGAACAACAATACACACCTTGGATACATTTTTGTTTGATTTGTGTCGAGTGAGATTTTCACCTAGAACCCAAAGGGGGGGGGGGTTTTGGCACTTTTCATGGAAAAATGTGAAAAATTAAATTTTCAAAAAATGAAATTAATGCCTTATAAACACCTTAAACATTCACTCTAAAACAGAAGATTGTTGTTTTTCGCAATAATTTTAGAAATTTGGGCTCTTTTAGTAACATTAACACTTGCGCTGAAGCATCTTTTATGCTCATTTCTTGTCTTTCAGGATACATTCTGGGTTTTATTTTGTTTATTTGATGAAAATGAACAACAATACACACCTTGGCTACATTTTTGTTTGATTTGCGTCGAGTGAGATTTTCACCTAGAACCCAAAGGGGGGGTATTGGCACTTTTCATGGAAAAATGTGAAAACTTTAATTTTCTAAAAATGAAATAAATGCCTTCTAAACACCTCAAACATTCACTCTAAAACAGAAGATTGTTGTTTTTCGCAATATTTTTTGAAATTTGGGCTCTTTTAGTAACATTAACACTTTCTCTGAAGCAACTTTTATGCTCATTTCTTGTCCTTCAAGATTAATTCTGGGTTTTATTTTGTTTATTTGATGAAAATGAACAACAATACACACCATGGAAACACAATTGTTTGATTTGTGTCGAGTGAGATTTTCACCTAGAACCCAAAGGGGGGGTATTGGCACTTTTCATGGAAAAATGTAAAAAATTAAATTTTCTAAAAATGAAATAAATGCCTTCTAAACACCTCAAACATTCACTCTAAAACAGAAGATTGTTGTTTTTCGCAATATTTTTAGAAATTTGGGCTCTTTTAGTAAAATTAACACTTGCGCTGAAGCATCTTTTATGCTCATTTCATGTCTTTCAGGATAAATTCTGGGTTTTATTTTGTTTATTTGATGAAAATGAACAACAATACACACCATGGAAACATTTTTGTTTGATTTGTGTCGAGTGAGATTTTCACCTAGAACGGAAAGGGGGGTATTAACACTTTTCATGGAAAAATGTAAAAAATTAAATTTTCTAAAAATGAAATAAATGCCTTCTAAACACCTCAAACATTCACTCTAAAACAGAAGATTGTTGTTTTTCGCAATATTTTTAGAAATTTGGGCTCTTTTAGTAGCATTAACACCTGGGCTTAAGCATCTTTTATGATCATTTATTGTCTTTCAGGATGCATTCTGGGTTTTATTTTGTTTATTTGATGAAAATGAACAACAATACACACCTTTGATACATTTTTGTTTGATTTGTATCGACTGAGATTTTCACCTAAAACCCCAAGGGGGGTATTAACACTTTTCATGGAAAAATGTTAAAAAATCAAATTTTCTAAAAATGAAGTAAATGCCTTCTAAACACCTCAAACATTCACTCTAAAACAGAAGATTGTTGTTTTTCGCTATATTTTTAGAAATTTGGGCTCTTTTAGTAACATTAACACTTTCGCTGAAGCAACTTTTATGATCTTTTATTGTCTTTCAGGATTCATTCTGGGTTTTATTTTGTTTATTTGATGAAAATGAACAACAATACACACCTTGGATACATTTTTGTTTGATTTTTAACGAGTGAGATTTTCACCTAGAACCCAAAGGGGGGTGTATTGGCACTTTTCATGGAAAAATGTGAAAAATTAAATTTTCTAAAAATGAAATAAATGCCTTCTAAACACCTCAAACATTCACTCTAAAACAGAAGATTGTTGTTTTTCGCAATATTTTTAGAAATTTGGGCTCTTTTAGTAACATTAACACCTGTGCTGAAGCATCTTTTATGATCATTTATTGTCTTTCAGGATACATTATGGGTTTTATTTTGTTTATTTGATGAAAATGAACAACAATACACACCTTGGATACATTTTTGTTTGATTTGTGTCGGGTGAGATTTTCACCTAGAACCCAAAGGGGGAGGTATTGGCACTTTTCATGGAAAAATGTGAAAAATTAAATTTTCTAAAAATGAAATAAATGCCTTCTAAACACCTCAAACATTCACTCTAAAACAGAAGATTGTTGTTTTTCGCAATATTTTTAGAAATTTGGGCTCTTTTAGTAACATAAACACTTTCTCTGAAGCAACTTTTATGCTCATTTCTTGTCCTTCAAGATTAATTCTGGGTTTTATTTTGTTTATTTGATGAAAATGAACAACAATACACACCATGGAAACATTTTTGTTTGATTTGTGTCGAGTGAGATTTTCACCTAGAACCCAAAGGGGGGGGTATTGGCACTTTTCATGCAAAAATGTGAAAAATTAAATTTTCTAAAAATGAAATAAATGCCTTCTAAACACCTCAAACATTCACTCTAAAACAGAAGATTGTTGTTTTTCGCAATATTTTTAGAAATTTGGGCTCTTTTAGTAAAATTAACACCTGGGCTGAAGCATCTTCTATGATCATTTATTGTCTTTCAGGATTCATTCTGGGTTTTATTTTGTTTATTTGATGAAAATGAACAACAATACACACCTTGGATACATTTTTGTTTGATTTGTGTCGAGTGAGATTTTCACCTAGAACCCAAAGGGGGGGGAAAAATGTGAAAAATTAAATTTTCTAAAAATGAAATAAATGCCTTCTAAACACCTCAAACATTCACTCTAAAACAGAAGATTGTTGTTTTTCGCAATATTTTTATAAATTTGGGCTCTTTTAGTAACATTAACACCTGGGCTGAAGCATCTTTTATGATCATTTATTGTCTTTCAGGATACATTCTGGGTTTTATTTTGTTTATTTGAAGAAAATGAACAACAATACACACCATTGAAACATTTTTGTTTGATTTGTGTCGTGTGAGATTTTCACCTAGAACCCAAAGGGGGGGGTATTGGCCCTTTTCATGGAAAAATGTGAAAAATTAAATTTTCTAAAAATGAAATAAATGCCTTCTAAACACCTCAAACATTCACTCTAAAACAGAAGATTGTTGTTTTTCGCAATATTTTTAGAAATTTGGGCTCTTTTAGTAACATTAACACCTGGGCTGAAGCATCTTCTATGATCATTTATTGTCTTTCAGGATTCATTCTGGGTGTTATTTTGTTTATTTGATGAAAATGAACAACAATACACACCTTGGATACATTTTTGTTTGATTTGTGTCGAGTGAGATTTTCACCTAGAACCCAAAGGGGGGGGGTTTTGGCACTTTTCATGGAAAAATGTGAAAAATTAAATTTTCAAAAAATGAAATTAATGCCTTATAAACACCTTAAACATTCACTCTAAAACAGAAGATTGTTGTTTTTCGCAATAATTTTAGAAATTTGGGCTCTTTTAGTAACATTAACACTTGCGCTGAAGCATCTTTTATGCTCATTTCTTGTCTTTCAGGATACATTCTGGGTTTTATTTTGTTTATTTGATGAAAATGAACAACAATACACACCTTGGCTACATTTTTGTTTGATTTGCGTCGAGTGAGATTTTCACCTAGAACCCAAAGGGGGGGTATTGGCACTTTTCACGGAAAAATGTGAAAACTTTAATTTTCTAAAAATGAAATAAATGCCTTCTAAACACCTCAAACATTCACTCTAAAACAGAAGATTGTAGTTTTTCGCAATATTTTTAGAAATTTGGGCTCTTTTAGTAACATTAACACTTTCTCTGAAGCAACTTTTATGCTCATTTCTTGTCCTTCAAGATTAATTCTGGGTTTTATTTTGTTTATTTGATGAAAATGAACAACAATACACACCATGGAAACACAATTGTTTGATTTGTGTCGAGTGAGATTTTCACCTAGAACCCAAAGGGGGGGGGTATTGGCACTTTTCATGGAAAAATGTGAAAAATTAAATTTTCTAAAAATGAAATAAATGCCTTCTTAACCCCTCAAACATTCACTCTAAAAAAGAAGATTGTTGTTTTTCGCAATATTTTTAGAAATTTGGGCTCTTTTAGTAAAATTAACACCTGGGCTGAAGCATCTTCTATGATCATTTATTGTCTTTCAGGATTCATTCTGGGTTTTATTTTGTTTATTTGATGAAAATGAACAACAATACACACCTTGGATACATTTTTGTTTGATTTGTGTCGAGTGAGATTTTCACCTAGAACCCAAAGGGGGGGGAAAAATGTGAAAAATTAAATTTTCTAAAAATGAAATAAATGCCTTCTAAACACCTCAAACATTCACTCTAAAACAGAAGATTGTTGTTTTTCGCAATATTTTTATAAATTTGGGCTCTTTTAGTAACATTAACACCTGGGCTGAAGCATCTTTTATGATCATTTATTGTCTTTCAGGATACATTCTGGGTTTTATTTTGTTTATTTGAAGAAAATGAACAACAATACACACCATTGAAACATTTTTGTTTGATTTGTGTCGTGTGAGATTTTCACCTAGAACCCAAAGGGGGGGGTATTGGCCCTTTTCATGGAAAAATGTGAAAAATTAAATTTTCTAAAAATGAAATAAATGCCTTCTAAACACCTCAAACATTCACTCTAAAACAGAAGATTGTTGTTTTTCGCAATATTTTTAGAAATTTGGGCTCTTTTAGTAACATTAACACCTGGGCTGAAGCATCTTCTATGATCATTTATTGTCTTTCAGGATTCATTCTGGGTGTTATTTTGTTTATTTGATGAAAATGAACAACAATACACACCTTGGATACATTTTTGTTTGATTTGTGTCGAGTGAGATTTTCACCTAGAACCCAAAGGGGGGGGGTTTTGGCACTTTTCATGGAAAAATGTGAAAAATTAAATTTTCAAAAAATGAAATTAATGCCTTATAAACACCTTAAACATTCACTCTAAAACAGAAGATTGTTGTTTTTCGCAATAATTTTAGAAATTTGGGCTCTTTTAGTAACATTAACACTTGCGCTGAAGCATCTTTTATGCTCATTTCTTGTCTTTCAGGATACATTCTGGGTTTTATTTTGTTTATTTGATGAAAATGAACAACAATACACACCTTGGCTACATTTTTGTTTGATTTGCGTCGAGTGAGATTTTCACCTAGAACCCAAAGGGGGGGTATTGGCACTTTTCACGGAAAAATGTGAAAACTTTAATTTTCTAAAAATGAAATAAATGCCTTCTAAACACCTCAAACATTCACTCTAAAACAGAAGATTGTAGTTTTTCGCAATATTTTTAGAAATTTGGGCTCTTTTAGTAACATTAACACTTTCTCTGAAGCAACTTTTATGCTCATTTCTTGTCCTTCA
This sequence comes from Hetaerina americana, assembly GCF_022747635.1. Lineage (NCBI taxonomy): Eukaryota > Metazoa > Arthropoda > Insecta > Odonata > Calopterygidae > Hetaerina > Hetaerina americana. The sequence goes on from NW_027287056.1 coordinate 13,083, forward strand.
AGATTAATTCTGGGTTTTATTTTGTTTATTTGATGAAAATGAACAACAATACACACCATGGAAACACAATTGTTTGATTTGTGTCGAGTGAGATTTTCACCTAGAACCCAAAGGGGGGGTATTGGCACTTTTCATGGAAAAATGTAAAAAATTAAATTTTCTAAAAATGAAATAAATGCCTTCTAAACACCTCAAACATTCACTCTAAAACAGAAGATTGTTGTTTTTCGCAATATTTTTAGAAATTTGGGCTCTTTTAGTAAAATTAACACTTGCGCTGAAGCATCTTTTATGCTCATTTCATGTCTTTCAGGATAAATTCTGGGTTTTATTTTGTTTATTTGATGAAAATGAACAACAATACACACCATGGAAACATTTTTGTTTGATTTGTGTCGAGTGAGATTTTCACCTAGAACGCAAAGGGGGGTATTAACACTTTTCATGGAAAAATGTAAAAAATTAAATTTTCTAAAAATGAAATAAATGCCTTCTAAACACCTCAAACATTCACTCTAAAACAGAAGATTGTTGTTTTTCGCAATATTTTTAGAAATTTGGGCTCTTTTAGTAGCATTAACACCTGGGCTTAAGCATCTTTTATGATCATTTATTGTCTTTCAGGATGCATTCTGGGTTTTATTTTGTTTATTTGATGAAAATGAACAACAATACACACCTTTGATACATTTTTGTTTGATTTGTATCGACTGAGATTTTCACCTAAAACCCCAAGGGGGGTATTAACACTTTTCATGGAAAAATGTTAAAAAATCAAATTTTCTAAAAATGAAGTAAATGCCTTCTAAACACCCTTCTAAACACCTCAAACATTCACTCTAAAACAGAAGATTGTTGTTTTTCGCAATATTTTTAGAAATTTGGGCTCTTTTAGTAACATAACACCTGGGCTGAAGCATCTTTTATGATCATTTATTGTCTTTCAGGATACATTCTGGGTTTTATTTTGTGTATTTGATGAAATGAACAAAAATACACACCTTGGATACATTTTTGTTTGATTTGTGTCGAGTGAGATTTTCACCTAGAACCCACAGGGGGGAGTATTGGCACTTTTCATGAAAAATGTGAAAAATTAAATTTTCTAAATATGATATAAATGCATTCTAAACACCTCAAACATTCACTCTAAAACAGAAGTTTGTTGTTTTTCGCTATATTTTAGATAATTGGGCTCCTTTTAGTAACATTAACACTTTCGCTGAAGCAACTTTTATGATCTATTATTGTCTTTCAGGATTCATTCTGGGTTTTATTTTGTTTATTTGATGAAAATGAACAACAATACACACCTTGGATACATTTTTGTTTGATTTTTAACGAGTGAGATTTTCACCTAGAACCCAAAGGGGGGTGTATTGGCACTTTTCATGGAAAAATGTGAAAATTAAATTTTCTAAAAATGAAATAAATGCCTTCTAAACACCTCAAACATTCACTCTAAAACAGAAGATTGTTGTTTTTTCGCAATATTTTTAGAAATTTGGGCTCTTTTAGTAACATTAACACCTGTGCTGAAGCATCTTTTATGATCATTTATTGTCTTTCAGGATACATTATGGTTTTATTTTGTTTATTTGATGAAAATGAACAACAATACACACCTTGGATACATTTTTGTTTGATTTGTGTCGGGTGAGATTTTCACCTAGAACCCAAAGGGGGAGGTATTGGCACTTTTCATGGAAAAATGTGAAAAATTAAATTTCTAAAATGAAATAAATGCCTTCTAAACACCTCAAACATTCACTCTAAAACAGAAGATGTTGTTTTTCGCAATATTATTTAGAATATTGGGCTCTTTTAGTAACATAAACACTTTCTCTGAAGCAACTTTTGTGCTCATTTCTTGTCCTTCAAGATTAATTCTGGGTTTTATTTTGTTTATTTGATGAAAATGAACAACAATACACACCATGGAAACATTTTTGTTTGATTTGTGTCGAGTGAGATTTTCACCTAGAACCCAAAGGGGGGGTATTGGCACTTTTCATGCAAAAATGTGAAAATTAAATTTTCTAAAAATGAAATAAATGCCTTCTAAACACCTCAAACATTCACTCTAAAACAGAAGATTGTTGTTTTTCGCAATATTTTAGAAATTTGGGCTCTTTTAGTAAATTAACACCTGGGCTGAAGCATCTTCTATGATCATTTATTGTCTTTCAGGATTCATCCTGGTTTTATTTTGTTTATTTGATGAAAATGAACAACAATACACACCTTGGATACATTTTTGTTTGATTTGTGTCGAGTGAGATTTTCACCTAGAACCCAAAGGGGGGGGAAAAATGTGAAAAAATTAAATTTTCTAAAAATGAAATAAATGCCTTCTAAACACCTCAAACATTCACTCTAAAACAGAAGATTGTTGATTTTCGCAATATTTTTATAAATTTGGGCTCTTTTAGTAACATTAACACCTGGGCTGAAGCATCTTTTATGATCATTTATTGTCTTTTCAGGATACATTCTGGGTTTTATTTTGTTTATTTGAAGAAAATGAACAACAATACACACCATTGAAACATTTTTGTTTGATTTGTGTCGTGTGAGATTTTCACCTAGAACCCAAAGGGGGGGGTATTGGCCCTTTTCATGGAAAAATGTGAAAAATTAAATTTCTAAAATGTAATAAATGCCTTCTATACACCTCAAACATTCACTCTAAAACAGAAGATGTTGTTTTCGCAATATTTTTAGAAATTTGGGCTCTTTTAGAAACATTAACACCTGGGCTTGAAGCATCTTCTATGATCATTTATTGTCTTTCAGGATTCATTCTGGGTGTTATTTTGTTTTATTGATGAAAATGAACAACAATACACACCTTGGATACATTTTTGTTTGATTTGTGTCGAGTGAGATTTTCACCTAGAACCCAAAGGGGGGGGGGTTTTGGCACTTTTCATGGAAAAATGTGAAAAATTAAATTTTCAAAAAATGAAATTAATGCCTTATAAACACCTCAAACATTCACTCTTAAACAGAAGATTGTTGTTTTTCGCAATAATTTTAGAAATTTGGGCTCTTTTAGTACAATTAACACTTGCGCTGAAGCATCTTTTATGCTCATTTCTTGTCTTTCAGGATACATTCTGGGTTTTATTTTGTTTATTTGATGAAAATGAACAACAATACACACCTTGGATACATTTTTGTTTGATTTGCGTCGAGTGAGATTTTCACTTAGAACCCAAAGGGGGGGGTATTGGCACTTTTCATGGAAAAATGTGAAAAATTTAATTTTCTAAAAATGAAATAAATGCCTTCTAAACACCTCAAACATTCACTCTAAAACAGAAGATTGTTGTTTTTCGCAATATTTTTTGAAATTTGGGCTCTTTTAGTAGCATTAACACTTTCTCTGAAGCAACTTTTATGCTCATTTCTTTTCCTTCAAGATTAATTCTGGGTTTTATTTTGTTTATTTGATGAAAATGAACAACAATACACACCATGGAAAGGTTTTTGTTTGATTTGTGTCGAGTGAGATTTTCACCTAGAACCCAAAGGGGGGGGTATTGGCACTTTTCATGGAAAAATGTGAAAAATTAAATTTTCAAAAAATGAAATAAATGCCTTATAAACACCTCAAACATTCACTCTAAAACAGAAGATTGTTGTTTTTCGCAATAATTTTAGAAATTTGGGCTCTTTTAGTAACATTAACACTTGCGCTTAGGCATCTTTTATGCTCATTTCTTGTCTTTCAGGATACATTCTGGGTTTTATTTTGTTTATTTGATGAAAATGAACAACAATACACAGCTTGGATACATTTTTGTTTGATTTGCGTCGAGTGAGATTTTCACCTAGAACCCAAAGGGGGGGGTATTGGCACTTTTCATGGAAAAATGTGAAAAATTTAATTTTTTTAAAAATGAAATAAATGCCTTCTAAACACCTCAAACATTCACTCTAAAACAGAAAATTGTTGTTTTTCGCAATATTTTTAGAAATTTGGGCTCTTTTAGTAACATTAACACTTTCTCTGATGCAACTTTTATGCTCATTTCTTGTCCGTCAAGATTAATTCTGGGTTTTATTTTGTTTATTTGATGAAAATGAACAACAATACACACCATGGAAACACAATTGTTTGATTTGTGTCGAGTGAGATTTTCACCTAGAACCCAAAGGGGGGGTATTGGCACTTATGGAAAAATGAAAAAAATAAATTTTCTAAAAATGAAATAAATGCCTTCTAAACACCTCAAACATTTACTCTAAAACAGAAGATTGTTGTTTTTCGCAATATTTTTAGAAATTTGGGCTCTTTTAGTAAAATTAACACTTGCGCTGAAGCATCTTTTCTGCTCATTTCATGTCTTTCAGGATAAATTCCGGGTTTTATTTTGTTTATTTGATGAAAATGAACAACAATACACACCATTGAAACATTTTTGTTTGATTTGTGTCGTGTGAGATTTTCACCTAGAACCCAAAGGGGGGGGTATTGGCCCTTTTCATGGAAAAATGTGAAAAATTAAATTTTCTAAAAATGAAATAAATGCCTTCTTAACACCTCAAACATTCACTCTAAAACAGAAGATTGTTGTTTTTCGCAATATTTTTAAAAATTTGGGCTCTTTTAGTAACATTAACACCTGGGCTGAAGCATCTTCTATGATCATTTATTGTCTTTCAGGATTCATTCTGGGTGTTATTTTGTTTATTTGATGAAAATGAACAACAATACACACCTTGGATACATTTTTGTTTGATTTGAATCAAGTGAGATTTTCACCTAGAACCCAAAGGGGGGGGAAAAATGTGAAAAATTAAATTTTCTAAAAATGAAATAAATGCCTTCTAAACACCTCAAACATTCACTCTAAAACAGAAGATTGTTGTTTTTCGCAATATTTTTAGAAATTTGGGCTCTTTTAGTAACATTAACACTTGCGCTGAAGCATCTTTTATGCTCATTTCTTGTCTTTCAGGATTAATTCTGGGTTTTATTTGTTTATTTGATGAAAATAAACAACAATACACACCATGGAAACATTTTTGATTGATTTGTGTCGAGTGAGATTTTCACCTAGAACCCAAAGGGGGGGGTATTTGGCACTTTTCATGGAAAAATGTAAAAAATTAAATTTTCTAAAAATGAAATAAATGCCTTCTAAACACCACAAACATTCACTCTAAAACAGAAGATTGTTGTTTTTCGCAATATTTTTAGAAATTTGGGCTCTTTTAGTAACATTAACACCTGGGCTGAAGCATCTTTTATGATCTTTTATTGTCTTTCAGGATTCATTCTGGGTTTTATTTTGTTTATTTGATGAAAATGAACAACAATACACACCTTGGATACATTTTTGTTTGATTTGTAACGAGTGAGATTTTCACCTAGAACCCAAAGGGGGGTATTAACACTTTTCATGGAAAAATGTAAAAAATTAAATTTTCTAAAAATGAAATAAATGCCTTCTAAACACCTCAAACATTCACTCTAAAACAGAAGATTGTTGTTTTTCGCAATATTTTTAGAAATTTGGGCTCTTTTAGTAGCATTAACACCTGGGCTTAAGCATCTTTTATGATCATTTATTGTCTTTCAGGATGCATTCTGGGTTTTATTTTGTTTATTTGATGAAAATGAACAACAATACACACCTTTGATACATTTTTGTTTGATTTGTATCGACTGAGATTTTCACCTAAAACCCCAAGGGGGGTATTAACACTTTTCATGGAAAAATGTTAAAAAATCAAATTTTCTAAAAATGAAGTAAATGCCTTCTAAACACCTCAAACATTCACTCTAAAACAGAAGATTGTTGTTTTTCGCAATATTTTTAGAAATTTGGGCTCTTTTAGTAACATTAACACCTGGGCTGAAGCATCTTTTATGATCATTTATTGTCTTTCAGGATACATTCTGGGTTTTATTTTGTGTATTTGATGAAAATGAACAACAATACACACCTTGGATACATTTTTGTTTGATTTGTGTCGAGTGAGATTTTCACCTAGAACCCACAGGGGGGAGTATTGGCACTTTTCATGGAAAAATGTGAAAAATTAAATTTTCTAAATATGAAATAAATGCCTTCTAAACACCTCAAACATTCACTCTAAAACAGAAGATTGTTGTTTTTCGCTATATTTTTAGAAATTTGGGCTCTTTTAGTAACATTAACACTTTCGCTGAAGCAACTTTTATGATCTTTTATTGTCTTTCAGGATTCATTCTGGGTTTTATTTTGTTTATTTGATGAAAATGAACAACAATACACACCTTGGATACATTTTTGTTTGATTTTTAACGAGTGAGATTTTCACCTAGAACCCAAAGGGGGGTGTATTGGCACTTTTCATGGAAAAATGTGAAAAATTAAATTTTCTAAAAATGAAATAAATGCCTTCTAAACACCTCAAACATTCACTCTAAAACAGAAGATTGTTGTTTTTCGCAATATTTTTAGAAATTTGGGCTCTTTTAGTAACATTAACACCTGTGCTGAAGCATCTTTTATGATCATTTATTGTCTTTCAGGATACATTATGGGTTTTATTTTGTTTATTTGATGAAAATGAACAACAATACACACCTTGGATACATTTTTGTTTGATTTGTGTCGGGTGAGATTTTCACCTAGAACCCAAAGGGGGAGGTATTGGCACTTTTCATGGAAAAATGTGAAAAATTAAATTTTCTAAAAATGAAATAAATGCCTTCTAAACACCTCAAACATTCACTCTAAAACAGAAGATTGTTGTTTTTCGCAATATTTTTAGAAATTTGGGCTCTTTTAGTAACATAAACACTTTCTCTGAAGCAACTTTTGTGCTCATTTCTTGTCCTTCAAGATTAATTCTGGGTTTTATTTTGTTTATTTGATGAAAATGAACAACAATACACACCATGGAAACATTTTTGTTTGATTTGTGTCGAGTGAGATTTTCACCTAGAACCCAAAGGGGGGGGTATTGGCACTTTTCATGCAAAAATGTGAAAAATTAAATTTTCTAAAAATGAAATAAATGCCTTCTAAACACCTCAAACATTCACTCTAAAACAGAAGATTGTTGTTTTTCGCAATATTTTTAGAAATTTGGGCTCTTTTAGTAAAATTAACACCTGGGCTGAAGCATCTTCTATGATCATTTATTGTCTTTCAGGATTCATTCTGGGTTTTATTTTGTTTATTTGATGAAAATGAACAACAATACACACCTTGGATACATTTTTGTTTGATTTGTGTCGAGTGAGATTTTCACCTAGAACCCAAAGGGGGGGGAAAAATGTGAAAAATTAAATTTTCTAAAAATGAAATAAATGCCTTCTAAACACCTCAAACATTCACTCTAAAACAGAAGATTGTTGTTTTTCGCAATATTTTTATAAATTTGGGCTCTTTTAGTAACATTAACACCTGGGCTGAAGCATCTTTTATGATCATTTATTGTCTTTCAGGATACATTCTGGGTTTTATTTTGTTTATTTGAAGAAAATGAACAACAATACACACCATTGAAACATTTTTGTTTGATTTGTGTCGTGTGAGATTTTCACCTAGAACCCAAAGGGGGGGGTATTGGCCCTTTTCATGGAAAAATGTGAAAAATTAAATTTTCTAAAAATGAAATAAATGCCTTCTATACACCTCAAACATTCACTCTAAAACAGAAGATTGTTGTTTTTCGCAATATTTTTAGAAATTTGGGCTCTTTTAGTAACATTAACACCTGGGCTGAAGCATCTTCTATGATCATTTATTGTCTTTCAGGATTCATTCTGGGTGTTATTTTGTTTATTTAATGAAAATGAACAACAATACACACCTTGGATACATTTTTGTTTGATTTGTGTCGAGTGAGATTTTCACCTAGAACCCAAAGGGGGGGGGGTTTTGGCACTTTTCATGGAAAAATGTGAAAAATTAAATTTTCAAAAAATGAAATTAATGCCTTATAAACACCTCAAACATTCACTCTTAAACAGAAGATTGTTGTTTTTCGCAATAATTTTAGAAATTTGGGCTCTTTTAGTACAATTAACACTTGCGCTGAAGCATCTTTTATGCTCATTTCTTGTCTTTCAGGATACATTCTGGGTTTTATTTTGTTTATTTGATGAAAATGAACAACAATACACACCTTGGATACATTTTTGTTTGATTTGCGTCGAGTGAGATTTTCACCTAGAACCCAAAGGGGGGGGTATTGGCACTTTTCATGGAAAAATGTGAAAAATTTAATTTTCTAAAAATGAAATAAATGCCTTCTAAACACCTCAAACATTCACTCTAAAACAGAAGATTGTTGTTTTTCGCAATATTTTTTGAAATTTGGGCTCTTTTAGTAGCATTAACACTTTCTCTGAAGCAACTTTTATGCTCATTTCTTTTCCTTCAAGATTAATTCTGGGTTTTATTTTGTTTATTTGATGAAAATGAACAACAATACACACCATGGAAAGGTTTTTGTTTGATTTGTGTCGAGTGAGATTTTCACCTAGAACCCAAAGGGGGGGGTATTGGCACTTTTCATGGAAAAATGTGAAAAATTAAATTTTCAAAAAATGAAATAAATGCCTTATAAACACCTCAAACATTCACTCTAAAACAGAAGATTGTTGTTTTTCGCAATAATTTTAGAAATTTGGGCTCTTTTAGTAACATTAACACTTGCGCTGAAGCATCTTTTATGCTCATTTCTTGTCTTTCAGGATACATTCTGGGTTTTATTTTGTTTATTTGATGAAAATGAACAACAATACACAGCTTGGATACATTTTTGTTTGATTTGCGTCGAGTGAGATTTTCACCTAGAACCCAAAGGGGGGGGTATTGGCACTTTTCATGGAAAAATGTGAAAAATTTAATTTTTTTAAAAATGAAATAAATGCCTTCTAAACACCTCAAACATTCACTCTAAAACAGAAAATTGTTGTTTTTCGCAATATTTTTAGAAATTTGGGCTCTTTTAGTAACATTAACACTTTCTCTGATGCAACTTTTATGCTCATTTCTTGTCCGTCAAGATTAATTCTGGGTTTTATTTTGTTTATTTGATGAAAATGAACAACAATACACACCATGGAAACACAATTGTTTGATTTGTGTCGAGTGAGATTTTCACCTAGAACCCAAAGGGGGGGTATTGGCACTTATGGAAAAATGTAAAAAATTAAATTTTCTAAAAATGAAATAAATGCCTTCTAAACACCTCAAACATTTACTCTAAAACAGAAGATTGTTGTTTTTCGCAATATTTTTAGAAATTTGGGCTCTTTTAGTAAAATTAACACTTGCGCTGAAGCATCTTTTCTGCTCATTTCATGTCTTTCAGGATAAATTCCGGGTTTTATTTTGTTTATTTGATGAAAATGAACAACAATACACACCATTGAAACATTTTTGTTTGATTTGTGTCGTGTGAGATTTTTAACCTAGAACCCAAAGGGGGGGGTATTGGCCCTTTTCATGGAAAAATGTGAAAAATTAAATTTTCTAAAAATGAAATAAATGCCTTCTTAACACCTCAAACATTCACTCTAAAACAGAAGATTGTTGTTTTTCGCAATATTTTTAAAAATTTGGGCTCTTTTAGTAACATTAACACCTGGGCTGAAGCATCTTCTATGATCATTTATTGTCTTTCAGGATTCATTCTGGGTGTTATTTTGTTTATTTGATGAAAATGAACAACAATACACACCTTGGATACATTTTTGTTTGATTTGAATCAAGTGAGATTTTCACCTAGAACCCAAAGGGGGGGGAAAAATGTGAAAAATTAAATTTTCTAAAAATGAAATAAATGCCTTCTAAACACCTCAAACATTCACTCTAAAACAGAAGATTGTTGTTTTTCGCAATATTTTTAGAAATTTGGGCTCTTTTAGTAACATTAACACTTGCGCTGAAGCATCTTTTATGCTCATTTCTTGTCTTTCAGGATTAATTCTGGGTTTTATTTGTTTATTTGATGAAAATAAACAACAATACACACCATGGAAACATTTTTGATTGATTTGTGTCGAGTGAGATTTTCACCTAGAACCCAAAGGGGGGGGTTTTGGCACTTTTCATGGAAAAATGTAAAAAATTAAATTTTCTAAAAATGAAATAAATGCCTTCTAAACACCACAAACATTAACTCTAAAACAGAAGATTGTTGTTTTTCGCAATATTTTTAGAAATTTGGGCTCTTTTAGTAACATTAACACTTGCGCTGAAGCATCATTTATGCTAATTTCTTGTCTTTTAGGATTAATTCTGGGTTTTATTTTGTTTATTTGATGAAAATAAACAACAATACACACCATGGAAACATTTTTGTTTGATTTGTGTCGAGTGAGATTTTCACCTAGAACGCAAAGGGGGGTATTAACACTTTTCATGGAAAAATGTAAAAAATTAAATTTTCTAAAAATGAAATAAATGCCTTCTAAACACCTCAAACATTCACTCTAAAACAGAAGATTGTTGTTTTTCGCAATATTTTTAGAAATTTGGGCTCTTTTAGTAACATTAACACCTGGGCTGAAGCATCTTTTATGATCTTTTATTGTCTTTCAGGATTCATTCTGGGTTTTATTTTGTTTATTTGATGAAAATGAACAACAATACACACCTTGGATACATTTTTGTTTGATTTGTAACGAGTGAGATTTTCACCTAGAACCCAAAGGGGGGGGGGGTATTGGCACTTTTCATGGAAAAATGTGAAAAATTAAACTTTCTAAAAATGAAATAAATGCCTTCTTAACCCCTCAAACATTCACTCTAAAAAAGAAGATTGTTGTTTTTCGCAATATTTTTAGAAATTTGGGCTGTTTTAGTAACATTAACACCTGGGCTGAAGCATCTTTTATGATCCTTTATTGTCTTTCAGGATACATTCTGGGTTTTATTTTGTTTATTTGATGAAAATGAACAACAATACACACCTTGGATACATTTTTGTTTGATTTGTGTCGAGTGAGATTTTCACCTAGAAAACAAAGGGGGGGGTATTGGCACTTTTCATGGAAAAATGTGAAAAATTTAATTTTCTAAAAATGAAATAAATGCCTTCTAAACACCTCAAACATTCACTCTAAAACAGAAGATTGTTGTTTTTCGCAATATTTTTAGAAATTTGGGCTCTTTTAGTAACATTAACACCTGGGCTGAAGCATCTTTTATGATCATTTATTGTCTTTCAGGATACATTCTGGGTTTTATTTTGTTTATTTGATGAAAATGAACAACAATACACACTTTGGATACATTTTTGTTTGATTTGTGTCGAGTGAGATTTTCACCTAGAACCCAAAGGGGGGGTATTGGCACTTTTCATGGAAAAATGTGAAAAATTAAATTTTCAAAAAATGAAATTAATGCCTTATAAACACCTCAAACATTCACTCTAAAACAGAAGATTGTTGTTTTTCGCAATAATTTTAGAAATTTGGGCTCTTTTAGTAACATTAACACTTGCGCTGAAGCATCTTTTATGCTCATTTCTTGTCTTTCAGGATACATTCTGGGTTTTATTTTGTTTATTTGATGAAAATGAACAACAATACACACCTTGGCTACATTTTTGTTTGATTTGCGTCGAGTGAGATTTTCACCTAGAACCCAAAGGGGGAATATTGGCACTTTTCATGGAAAAATGTGAAAAATTAAATTTTCTAAAAATGAAATAAATGCCTTCTCAACACCTCAAACATTCACTCTAAAACAGAAGATTGTTGTTTTTCGCAATATTTTTAGAAATTTGGGCTCTTTTAGTAACATAAACACTTTCTCTGGAGCAACTTTTATGCTCATTTCTTGTCCTTCAAGATTAATTCTGGGTTTAATTTTGTTTATTTGATGAAAATGAACAACAATACACACCATGGAAACACAATTGTTTGATTTGTGTCGAGTGAGATTTTCACCTAGAACCCAAAGGGGGGGGTATTGGCACTTTTCATGGAAAAATGTAAAAAACTAAATTTTCTAAAAATGAAATAAATGCCTTCTAAACACCTCAAACATTCACTCTAAAAATAAAGATTGTTGTTTTTCGCAATATTTTTAGAAATTTGGGCTCTTTTAGTAAAATTAACACTTGCGCTGAAGCATCTTTTATGCTCATTTGATGTCTTTCAGGATAAATTCTGGGTTTTATTTTGTTTATTTGATGAAAATGAACAACAATACACACCATGGAAACATTTTTGTTTGATTTGTGTCGAGTGAGATTTTCACCTAGAACGCAAAGGGGGGTATTAACACTTTTCATGGAAAAATGTAAAAAATTAAATTTTCTAAAAATGAAATAAATGCCTTCTAAACACCTCAAACATTCACTCTAAAACAGAAGATTGTTGTTTTTCGCAATATTTTTAGAAATTTGGGCTCTTTTAGTAGCATTAACACCTGGGCTTAAGCATCTTTTATGATCATTTATTGTCTTTCAGGATACATTCTGGGTTTTATTTTGTTTATTTGATGAAAATGAACAACAATACACACCTTTGATACATTTTTGTTTGATTTGTGTCGACTGAGATTTTCACCTAGAACCCCAAGGGGGGTATTAACACTTCTCATGGAAAAATGTTAAAAAATCAAATTTTCTAAAAATGAAGTAAATGCCTTCTAAACACCTCAAACATTCACTCTAAAACAGAAGATTGTTGTTTTTCGCAATATTTTTAGAAATTTGGGCTCTTTTAGTAACATTAACACTCGCGCTGAAGCAACTTTTATGCTCATTTCTTGTCTTTCAGGATTAATTCTGGGTTTTATTTTGTTTATTTGATGAAAATGAACATAAATACACACCATGGAAACATTTTTGTTTGATTTGCGTCAAGTGAGATTTTCACCTAGAACCCAAAGGGGGGGGTATTGGCACTTTTCATGGAAAAATGTGAAAAATTAAATTTTCTAAAAATGAAATAAATGCCTTCTTAACACCTCAAACATTCACTCTAAAACAGAAGATTGTTGTTTTTCGCAATATTTTTAAAAATTTGGGCTCTTTTAGTAACATTAACACCTGGGCTGAAGCATCTTCTATGATCATTTATTGTCTTTCAGGATTCATTCTGGGTGTTATTTTGTTTATTTGATGAAAATGAACAACAATACACACCTTGGATACATTTTTGTTTGATTTGAATCAAGTGAGATTTTCACCTAGAACCCAAAGGGGGGGGAAAAATGTGAAAAATTAAATTTTCTAAAAATGAAATAAATGCCTTCTAAACACCTCAAACATTCACTCTAAAACAGAAGATTGTTGTTTTTCGCAATATTTTTAGAAATTTGGGCTCTTTTAGTAACATTAACACTTGCGCTGAAGCATCTTTTATGCTCATTTCTTGTCTTTCAGGATTAATTCTGGGTTTTATTTGTTTATTTGATGAAAATAAACAAGAATACACACCATGGAAACATTTTTGATTGATTTGTGTCGAGTGAGATTTTCACCTAGAACCCAAAGGGGGGGGTTTTGGCACTTTTCATGGAAAAATGTAAAAAATTAAATTTTCTAAAAATGAAATAAATGCCTTCTAAACACCTCAAACATTCACTCTAAAACAGAAGATTGTTGTTTTTCGCAATATTTTTAGAAATTTGGGCTCTTTTAGTAGCATTAACACCTGGGCTTAAGCATCTTTTATGATCATTTATTGTCTTTCAGGATACATTCTGGGTTTTATTTTGTTTATTTGATGAAAATGAACAACAATACACACCTTTGATACATTTTTGTTTGATTTGTGTCGACTGAGATTTTCACCTAGAACCCCAAGGGGGGTATTAACACTTTTCATGGAAAAATGTTAAAAAATCAAATTTTCTAAAAATGAAGTAAATGCCTTCTAAACACCTCAAACATTCACTCTAAAACAGAAGATTGTTGTTTTTCGCAATATTTTTAGAAATTTGGGCTCTTTTAGTAACATTAACACTCGCGCTGAAGCAACTTTTATGCTCATTTCTTGTCTTTCAGGATTAATTCTGGGTTTTATTTTGTTTATTTGATGAAAATGAACATAAATACACACCATGGAAACATTTTTGTTTGATTTGCGTCAAGTGAGATTTTCACCTAGAACCCAAAGGGGGGGGTATTGGCACTTTTCATGGAAAAATGTGAAAAATTAAATTTTCTAAAAATGAAATAAATGCCTTCTAAACACCTCAAACATTCACTCTAAAACAGAAGATTGTTGTTTTTCGCAATATTTTTAGAAATTTGGGCTCTTTTAGTAAAATTAACACTTGCGCTGAAGCATCTTTTATGCTCATTTCATGTCTTTCAGGATTAATTCTGGGTTTTATTTTGTTTATTTGATGAAAATGAACAACAATACACACCTTGGATACATTTTTGTTTGATTTGTGTCAAGTGAGATTTTCACCTAGAACCCAAAGGGGGGGGTATTGGCACTTTTCATGGAAAAATGTGAAAAATTAAATTTTCTAAAAATGAAATAAATGCCTTTTAAACACCTCAAACATTCACTCTAAAACAGAAGATTGTTGTTTTTCGCAATATTTTTAGAAATTTGGGCTCTTTTAGTAACATTAACACCTGGGCTGAAGCATCTTTTATGATTTTTATTGTCTTTCAGGATTCTTTCTGGGTTTTAAATTGTTTATTTGATGAAAATGAACAACAATACACACCTTGGATACATTTTTGTTTGATTTGTAACGAGTGAGATTTTCACCTAGAACCCAAAGGGGGGGGTATTGGCACTTTTCATGGAAAAATGTGAAAAATTAAATTTTCTAAAAATGAAATAAATGCCTTCTAAACACCTCAAACATTCACTCTAAAACAGAAGATTGTTGTTTTTCGCAATATTTTTAGAAATTTGGGCTCTTTTAGTAACATTACCACTTGCGCTGAAGCATCTTTTATGCTCATTTCTTGTCTTTCAGGATTAATTCTGGGTTTTATTTGTTTATTTGATGAAAATAAACAACAATACACACCATGGAAACATTTTTGATTGATTTGTGACGAGTGAGATTTTCACCTAGAACCCAAAGGGGGGGGCATTGGCACTTTTCATGGAAAAATGTGAAAAATTAAATTTTCTAAAAATGAAGTAAGTGCCTTATAAACACCTCAAACATTCACTCTAAAACAGAAGATTGTTGTTTTTCGCAATATTTTTAGAAATTTGGGCTCTTTTAGTAACATTAACACCTGGGCTGAAGCATCTTTTATGATCATTTCTTGTCTTTCAGGATACATTCTGGGTTTTATTTTGTTTATTTGATGAAAATGAACAACAATACACACCATGGAAACATTTTTGTTTGATTTGTGTCAGGTTAGATTTTCACCTAGAACCCAAAGGGGGGGTATTGGCACTTTTCATGGAAAAATGTGAAAAATTAAATTTTCTAAAAATGAAATAAATGCCTTATAAACACCTCAAACATTCACTCTAAAACAGAAGATTGTTGTTTTTCGCAATATTTTTAGAAATTTGGGCTCTTTTAGTAACATTAACACCTGGGCTGAAGCATCTTTTATGATCATTTCTTGTCTTTCAGGATACATTCTGGGTTTTATTTTGTTTATTTGATGAAAATGAACAACAATACACACCTTGGATACATTTTTGTTTTATTTCTGTCGACTGAGATTTTCACCTAGAACCCAAAGGGCATTGGCACTTTTCATGGAAAAATGTGAAAAATTAAATTTTCTAAAAATGAAGTAAATGCCTTATAAACACCTCAAACATTCACTCTAAAACAGAAGATTGTTGTTTTTCGCAATATTTTTAGAAATTTGGGCTTTTTTAGTAACATTAACACCTGGGCTGAAGCATCTTTTATGATCATTTCTTGTCTTTCAGGATACATTCTGGGTTTTATTTTGTTTATTTGATGAAAATGAACAACAATACACACCATGGAAACATTTTTGTTTGATTTGTGTCAGGTTAGATTTTCACCTAGAACCCAAAGGGGGGGTATTGGCACTTTTCATGGAAAAATGTGAAAAATTAAATTTTCTAAAAATGAAATAAATGCCTTCTAAACACCTCAAACATTCACTCTAAAACAGAAGATTGTTGTTTTTCACAATATTTTTAGAAATTTGGGCTCTTTTAGTAACATAAACACCTGGGCTGAAGCATCTTTTATGATCATTTATTGTCTTTCAGGATACATTCTGGGTTTTATTTTGTTTATTTGATGAAAATGAACAACAATACACACCTTGGATACATTTTTGTTTAATTTGTGTCGAGTGAGATTTTCACCTAGAACCCAAAGGGGGGGTATTGGCACTTTTCATGGAAAAATGTGAAAAATTAAATTTTCTAAAAATGAAATAAATGCCTTCTAAACACCTGAAACATTCACTCTAAAACAGAAGATTGTTGTTCTTCGCAATATTTTTAGAAATTTAGGCTCTTTTAGTAACATTAACACTTTGGCTGAAGCATCTTTTATGATCTTTTATTGTCTTTCAGGATTCATTCTGGGTTTTATTTTGTTTATTTGATGAAAATGAACAACATAACACACCTTGGATACATTTTTGTTTTATTTGTGTCGAGTGAGATTTTCACCTAGAACCCAAAGGGGGGGGGTATTGGCACCTTTCATGGAAAAATGTAAAAAATTAAATTTTCTAAAAATGAAATAAATGCCTTCTAAACACCTCAAACATTCACTCTAAAACAGAAGATTGTTGTTTTTCGCAATATTTTTAGAAATTTGGGCTCTTTTAGTAACATTAACATCTGGGCTAAAGCATCTTTTATGATCATTTATTGTCTTTCAGGATTCATTCTGGGTTTTATTTTGTTTATTTGATGAAAATGAACAACAATACACATCTTGGATACATTTTTGTTTGATTTGTGTCGAGTGAGATTTTCACCTAGAACCCAAAGGGGGGGTATTGGCACTTTTCATGGAAAAATGTGAAAAATTAAATTTTCTAAAAATGAAATAAATGCCTTCTAAACACCTCAAACATTCACTCTAAAACAGAAGATTGTTGTTTTTCGCAATATTTTTAGAAATTTCGGCTCTTTTAGTAAAATTAACACTTGCGCTGAAGCATCTTTTATGCTCATTTCATGTCTTTCAGGATTAATTCTGGGTTTTATTTTGTTTATTTGATGAAAATGAACAACAATACACACCTTGGATACATTTTTGTTTGATTTGTGTCGAGTGAGATTTTCACCTAGAACCCAAAGGGGGGATATTGGCACTTTTCATGGAAAAATGTGAAAAATTAAATTTTCTAAAAATGAAATAAATGCCTTCTCAACACCTCAAACATTCACTCTAAAACAGAAGATTGTTGTTTTTCGCAATATTTTTAGAAATTTGGGCTCTTCTAGTAACATTAACACCTGGGCTGAAGCATCTTTTATGATCATTTATTGTCTTTCAGGATTCATTCTGGGTTTTTTTTTTTTATTTGATGAAAATGAACAACAATACACACCTTGGATACATTTTTGTTTGATTTGTGTCGAGTGAGATTTTCACCTAGAACCCAAAGGGGGGGGTATTGGCACTTTTCATGGAAAAATGTAAAAATTTAAATTTTCTAAAAATGAAATAAATGCCTTCTAAACACCTCAAACATTCACTCTAAAACAGAAGATTGTTGTTTTTCGCAATATTTTTAGAAATTTGGGCTCTTTTAGTAAAATTAACACTTGCGCTGAAGCATCTTTTATGCTCATTTCATGTCTTTCAGGATTAATTCTGGGTTTTATTTTGTTTATTTGATGAAAATGAACAACAATACACACCTTGGATACATTTTTGTTTGATTTGTGTCAAGTGAGATTTTCACCTAGAACCCAAAGGGGGGGGTATTGGCACTTTTCATGGAAAAATGTGAAAAATTAAATTTTCTAAAAATGAAATAAATGCCTTTTAAACACCTCAAACATTCACTCTAAAACAGAAGATTGTTGTTTTTCGCAATATTTTTAGAAATTTGGGCTCTTTTAGTAACATTAACACCTGGGCTGAAGCATCTTTTATGATTTTTATTGTCTTTCAGGATTCTTTCTGGGTTTTAAATTGTTTATTTGATGAAAATGAACAACAATACACACCTTGGATACATTTTTGTTTGATTTGTAACGAGTGAGATTTTCACCTAGAACCCAAAGGGGGGGGTATTGGCACTTTTCATGGAAAAATGTGAAAAATTAAATTTTCTAAAAATGAAATAAATGCCTTCTAAACACCTCAAACATTCACTCTAAAACAGAAGATTGTTGTTTTTCGCAATATTTTTAGAAATTTGGGCTCTTTTAGTAACATTACCACTTGCGCTGAAGCATCTTTTATGCTCATTTCTTGTCTTTC
This sequence comes from Hetaerina americana, assembly GCF_022747635.1. Classification (NCBI taxonomy): domain Eukaryota; kingdom Metazoa; phylum Arthropoda; class Insecta; order Odonata; family Calopterygidae; genus Hetaerina; species Hetaerina americana. The sequence goes on from NW_027287056.1 coordinate 31,430, forward strand.
AGGATTAATTCTGGGTTTTATTTGTTTATTTGATGAAAATAAACAACAATACACACCATGGAAACATTTTTGATTGATTTGTGACGAGTGAGATTTTCACCTAGAACCCAAAGGGGGGGGCATTGGCACTTTTCATGGAAAAATGTGAAAAATTAAATTTTCTAAAAATGAAGTAAGTGCCTTATAAACACCTCAAACATTCACTCTAAAACAGAAGATTGTTGTTTTTCGCAATATTTTTAGAAATTTGGGCTCTTTTAGTAACATTAACACCTGGGCTGAAGCATCTTTTATGATCATTTCTTGTCTTTCAGGATACATTCTGGGTTTTATTTTGTTTATTTGATGAAAATGAACAACAATACACACCATGGAAACATTTTTGTTTGATTTGTGTCAGGTTAGATTTTCACCTAGAACCCAAAGGGGGGGTATTGGCACTTTTCATGGAAAAATGTGAAAAATTAAATTTTCTAAAAATGAAATAAATGCCTTATAAACACCTCAAACATTCACTCTAAAACAGAAGATTGTTGTTTTTCGCAATATTTTTAGAAATTTGGGCTCTTTTAGTAACATTAACACCTGGGCTGAAGCATCTTTTATGATCATTTCTTGTCTTTCAGGATACATTCTGGGTTTTATTTTGTTTATTTGATGAAAATGAACAACAATACACACCTTGGATACATTTTTGTTTTATTTCTGTCGACTGAGATTTTCACCTAGAACCCAAAGGGCATTGGCACTTTTCATGGAAAAATGTGAAAAATTAAATTTTCTAAAAATGAAGTAAATGCCTTATAAACACCTCAAACATTCACTCTAAAACAGAAGATTGTTGTTTTTCGCAATATTTTTAGAAATTTGGGCTTTTTTAGTAACATTAACACCTGGGCTGAAGCATCTTTTATGATCATTTCTTGTCTTTCAGGATACATTCTGGGTTTTATTTTGTTTATTTGATGAAAATGAACAACAATACACACCATGGAAACATTTTTGTTTGATTTGTGTCAGGTTAGATTTTCACCTAGAACCCAAAGGGGGGGTATTGGCACTTTTCATGGAAAAATGTGAAAAATTAAATTTTCTAAAAATGAAATAAATGCCTTCTAAACACCTCAAACATTCACTCTAAAACAGAAGATTGTTGTTTTTCACAATATTTTTAGAAATTTGGGCTCTTTTAGTAACATAAACACCTGGGCTGAAGCATCTTTTATGATCATTTATTGTCTTTCAGGATACATTCTGGGTTTTATTTTGTTTATTTGATGAAAATGAACAACAATACACACCTTGGATACATTTTTGTTTAATTTGTGTCGAGTGAGATTTTCACCTAGAACCCAAAGGGGGGGTATTGGCACTTTTCATGGAAAAATGTGAAAAATTAAATTTTCTAAAAATGAAATAAATGCCTTCTAAACACCTGAAACATTCACTCTAAAACAGAAGATTGTTGTTCTTCGCAATATTTTTAGAAATTTAGGCTCTTTTAGTAACATTAACACTTTGGCTGAAGCATCTTTTATGATCTTTTATTGTCTTTCAGGATTCATTCTGGGTTTTATTTTGTTTATTTGATGAAAATGAACAACATAACACACCTTGGATACATTTTTGTTTTATTTGTGTCGAGTGAGATTTTCACCTAGAACCCAAAGGGGGGGGGTATTGGCACCTTTCATGGAAAAATGTAAAAAATTAAATTTTCTAAAAATGAAATAAATGCCTTCTAAACACCTCAAACATTCACTCTAAAACAGAAGATTGTTGTTTTTCGCAATATTTTTAGAAATTTGGGCTCTTTTAGTAACATTAACATCTGGGCTAAAGCATCTTTTATGATCATTTATTGTCTTTCAGGATTCATTCTGGGTTTTATTTTGTTTATTTGATGAAAATGAACAACAATACACATCTTGGATACATTTTTGTTTGATTTGTGTCGAGTGAGATTTTCACCTAGAACCCAAAGGGGGGGTATTGGCACTTTTCATGGAAAAATGTGAAAAATTAAATTTTCTAAAAATGAAATAAATGCCTTCTAAACACCTCAAACATTCACTCTAAAACAGAAGATTGTTGTTTTTCGCAATATTTTTAGAAATTTCGGCTCTTTTAGTAAAATTAACACTTGCGCTGAAGCATCTTTTATGCTCATTTCATGTCTTTCAGGATTAATTCTGGGTTTTATTTTGTTTATTTGATGAAAATGAACAACAATACACACCTTGGATACATTTTTGTTTGATTTGTGTCGAGTGAGATTTTCACCTAGAACCCAAAGGGGGGATATTGGCACTTTTCATGGAAAAATGTGAAAAATTAAATTTTCTAAAAATGAAATAAATGCCTTCTCAACACCTCAAACATTCACTCTAAAACAGAAGATTGTTGTTTTTCGCAATATTTTTAGAAATTTGGGCTCTTCTAGTAACATTAACACCTGGGCTGAAGCATCTTTTATGATCATTTATTGTCTTTCAGGATTCATTCTGGGTTTTTTTTTTTTATTTGATGAAAATGAACAACAATACACACCTTGGATACATTTTTGTTTGATTTGTGTCGAGTGAGATTTTCACCTAGAACCCAAAGGGGGGGGTATTGGCACTTTTCATGGAAAAATGTAAAAATTTAAATTTTCTAAAAATGAAATAAATGCCTTCTAAACACCTCAAACATTCCCTCTAAAACAGAAGATTGTTGTTTTTCGCAATATTTTTAGAAATTTGGGCTCTTTTAGTAACATTAACACCTGGGCTAAAGCATCTTTTATGATCATTTATTGTCTTTCAGGATACATTCTGGGTTTTATTTTGTTTATTTGATGAAAATGAACAACAATACACACCTTGGATACATTTTTGTTTGATTTGTGTCGACTGAGATTTTCACCTAGAAGCCCAAGGGGGGTATTAACTCTTTTCATGGAAAAATGTAAAAATTAAATTTTCTAAAAATGAAATAAATGTCTTCTATACACCTCAAACATTCACTCTTAAACAGAAGATTGTTGTTTTTCGCTATATTTTTAGAAATTTGGGCTCTTTTAGTAAAATTAACACTTGCGCTGAAGCATCTTTTATGCTCATTTTATGTCTTTCAGGATTAATTCTGGGTTTTATTTTGTTTATTTGATGAAAATGAACAACAATACACACCTTGGATACATTTTTGTTTGATTTGTGTCGAGTGAGATTTTCACCTAGAACCCAAAGGGGGGATATTGGCACTTTTCATGGAAAAATGTGAAAAATTAAATTTTCTAAAAATGAAATAAATGCCTTCTCAACACCTCAAACATTCACTCTAAAACAGAAGATTGTTGTTTTTCGCAATATTTTTAGAAATTTGGGCTCTTCTAGTAACATTAACACCTGGGCTGAAGCATCTTTTATGATCATTTATTGTCTTTCAGGATACATTCTGGGTTTTATTTTGTTTATTTGATGAAAATGAACAACAATACACACCTTGGATACATTTTTGTTTGATTTGTGCCGAGTGAGATTTTCACCTAGAACCCAAAGGGGGGGGTATTGGCACTTTTCATGGAAAAATGTAAAAATTTAAATTTTCTAAAAATGAAATAAATGCCTTCTAAACACCTCAAACATTCACTCTAAAACAGAAGATTGTTGTTTTTCGCAATATTTTTAGAAATTTGGGCTCTTTTAGTAACATTAACACCTGGGCTAAAGCATCTTTTATGATCATTTATTGTCTTTCAGGATACATTATGGGTTTTATTTTGTTTATTTGATGAAAATGAACAACAATACACACCTTGGATACATTTTTGTTTGATTTGTGTCGGGTGAGATTTTCACCTAGAACCCAAAGGGGGAGGTATTGGCACTTTTCATGGAAAAATGTGAAAAATTAAATTTTCTAAAAATGAAATAAATGCCTTCTAAACACCTCAAACATTCACTCTAAAACAGAAGATTGTTGTTTTTCGCAATATTTTTAGAAATTTGGGCTCTTTTAGTAACATAAACACTTTCTCTGAAGCAACTTTTATGCTCATTTCTTGTCCTTCAAGATTAATTCTGGGTTTTATTTTGTTTATTTGATGAAAATGAACAACAATACACACCATGGAAACATTTTTGTTTGATTTGTGTCGAGTGAGATTTTCACCTAGAACCCAAAGGGGGGGGTATTGGCACTTTTCATGCAAAAATGTGAAAAATTAAATTTTCTAAAAATGAAATAAATGCCTTCTAAACACCTCAAACATTCACTCTAAAACAGAAGATTGTTGTTTTTCGCAATATTTTTAGAAATTTGGGCTCTTTTAGTAAAATTAACACCTGGGCTGAAGCATCTTCTATGATCATTTATTGTCTTTCAGGATTCATTCTGGGTTTTATTTTGTTTATTTGATGAAAATGAACAACAATACACACCTTGGATACATTTTTGTTTGATTTGTGTCGAGTGGGATTTTCACCTAGAACCCAAAGGGGGGGGAAAAATGTGAAAAATTAAATTTTCTAAAAATGAAATAAATGCCTTCTAAACACCTCAAACATTCACTCTAAAACAGAAGATTGTTGTTTTTCGCAATATTTTTATAAATTTGGGCTCTTTTAGTAACATTAACACCGGGGCTGAAGCATCTTTTATGATCATTTATTGTCTTTCAGGATACATTCTGGGTTTTATTTTGTTTATTTGAAGAAAATGAACAACAATACACACCATTGAAACATTTTTGTTTGATTTGTGTCGTGTGAGATTTTCACCTAGAACCCAAAGGGGGGGTATTGGCCCTTTTCATGGAAAATTGTGAAAAATTAAATTTTCTAAAAATGAAATAAATGCCTTCTAAACACCTCAAACATTCACTCTAAAACAGAAGATTGTTGTTTTTCGCAATATTTTTAGAAATTTGGGCTCTTTTAGTAACATTAACACCTGGGCTGAAGCATCTTCTATGATCATTTATTGTCTTTCAGGATTCATTCTGGGTGTTATTTTGTTTATTTGATGAAAATGAACAACAATACACACCTTGGATACATTTTTGTTTGATTTGTGTCGAGTGAGATTTTCACCTAGAACCCAAAGGGGGGGGGGTTTTGGCACTTTTCATGGAAAAATGTGAAAAATTAAATTTTCAAAAAATGAAATTAATGCCTTATAAACACACCAAACATTCACTCTAAAACAGAAGATTGTTGTTTTTCGCAATATTTTTTTAAATTTGGGCTCTTTTAGTAACATTAACACTTTCTCTGAAGCAACTTTTATGCTCATTTCTTTTCCTTCAAGATTATTTCTGGGTTTTATTTTGTTTATTTGATGAAAATGAACAACAATACACACCATGGAAACGTTTTTGTTTGATTTGTGTCGAGTGAGATTTTCACCTAGAACCCAAAGGGGGGGGTATTGGCACTTTTCATGGAAAAATGTGAAAAATTAAATTTTCAAAAAATGAAATTAATGCCTTATAAACACCTCAAACATTCACTCTAAAACAGAAGATTGTTGTTTTTCGCAATAATTTTAGAAATTTGGGCTCTTTTAGTAACATTAACACTTGCGCTGAAGCATCTTTTATGCTCATTTCTTGTCTTTCAGGATACATTCTGGGTTTTATTTTGTTTATTTGATGAAAATGAACAACAATACACAGCTTGGATACATTTTTGTTTGATTTGCGTCGAGTGAGATTTTCACCTAGAACCCAAAGGGGGGGGTATTGGCACTTTTCATGGAAAAATGTGAAAAATTTAATTTTTTTAAAAATGAAATAAATGCCTTCTAAAACCTCAAACATTCACTCTAAAACAGAAAATTGTTGTTTTTCGCAATATTTTTAGAAATTTGGGCTCTTTTAGTAACATTAACACTTTCTCTGAAGCAACTTTTATGCTCATTTCTTGTCCGTCAAGATTAATTCTGGGTTTTATTTTGTTTATTTGATGAAAATGAACAACAATACACACCATGGAAACACAATTGTTTGATTTGTGTCGAGTGAGATTTTCACCTAGAACCCAAAGGGGGGGTATTGGCACTTATCATGGAAAAATGTAAAAAATTAAATTTTCTAAAAATGAAATAAATGCCTTCTAAACACTTCAAACATTCACTCTAAAACAGAAGATTGTTGTTTTTCGCAATATTTTTAGAAATTTGGGCTCTTTTAATAAAATTAACACTTGCGCTGAAGCATCTTTTCTGCTCATTTCATGTCTTTCAGGATAAATTCTGGGTTTTATTTTGTTTATTTGATGAAAATGAACAACAATAAACACCATTGAAACATTTTTGTTTGATTTGTGTCGTGTGTGATTTTCACCTAGAACCCAAAGGGGGGGTATTGGCCCTTTTCATGGAAAAATGTGAAAAATTAAATTTTCTAAAAATGAAATAAATGCCTTCTAAACACCTCAAACATTCACTCTAAAACAGAAGATTGTTGTTTTTCGCAATATTTTTAGAAATTTGGGCTCTTTTAGTAACATTAACACCTGGGCTGAAGCATCTTCTATGATCATTTATTGTCTTTCAGGATTCATTCTGGGTGTTATTTTGTTTATTTGATGAAAATGAACAACAATACACACCTTGGATACATTTTTGTTTGATTTGTTTCGAGTGAGATTTTCACCTAGAACCCAAAGGGGGGGGGAAAATGTGAAAAATTAAATTTTCTAAAAATGAAATAAATGCCTTCTAAACACCTCAAACATTCACTCTAAAACAGAAGATTGTTGTTTTTCGCAATATTTTTAGAAATTTGGGCTCTTTTAGTAACATTAACACTTGCGCTGAAGCATCTTTTATGCTCATTTCTTGTCTTTCAGGATTAATTCTGGGTTTTATTTGTTTATTTGATGAAAATAAAAAACAATACACACCATGGAAACATTTTTGATTGATTTGTGTCGAGTGAGATTTTCACCTAGAACCCAAAGGGGGGGGTTTTGGCACTTTTCATGGAAAAATGTGAAAAATTAAATTTTCTAAAAATGAAATAAATGCCTTCTAAACACCACAAATATTAACTCTAAAACAGAAGATTGTTGTTTTTCGCAATATTTTAGAAATTTGGGCTCTTTTAGTAACATTAACACTTGCGGTGAAGCATCATTTATGCTAATTTCTTGTCTTTTAGGATTAATTCTGGGTTTTATTTTGTTTATTTGATGAAAATAAACAACAATACACACCATGGAAACATTTTTGTTTGATTTGTGTCGAGTGAGATTTTCACCTAGAACGCAAAGGGGGGTATTAACACTTTTCATGGAAAAATGTAAAAAATTAAATTTTCTAAAAATGAAATAAATGCCTTCTTAACACCTCAAACATTCACTCTAAAACAGAAGATTGTTGTTTTTCGCAATATTTTTAGAAATTTGGGCTCTTTTAGTAACATTAACACCTGGGCTGAAGCATCTTTTATGATTTTTATTGTCTTTCAGGATTCATTCTGGGTTTTATTTTGTTTATTTGATGAAAATGAACAACAATACACACCTTGGATACATTTTTGTTTGATTTGTAACGAGTGAGATTTTCACCTAGAACCCAAAGGGGGGGGGTATTGGCACTTTTCATGGAAAAATGTGAAAAATTAAATTTTCTAAAAATGAAATAAATGCCTTCTTAACCCCTCAAACATTCACTCTAAAAAAGAAGATTGTTGTTTTTCGCAATATTTTTAGAAATTTGGGCTGTTTTAGTAACATTAACACCTGGGCTGAAGCATCTTTTATGATCATTTATTGTCTTTCAGGATACATTCTGGGTTTTATTTTGTTTATTTGATGAAAATGAACAACAATACACACCTTGGATACATTTTTGTTTGATTTGTGTCGAGTGAGATTTTCACCTAGAAACCAATGGGGGGGTATTGGCACTTTTCATGGAAAAATGTGAAAAATTTAATTTTCTAAAAATGAAATAAATGCCTTCTAAACACCTCAAACATTCACTCTAAAACAGAAGATTGTTGTTTTTCGCAATATTTTTAGAAATTTGGGCTCTTTTAGTAACATTAACACCTGGGCTGAAGCATCTTTTATGATCATTTATTGTCTTTCAGGATACATTCTGGGTTTTATTTTGTTTATTTGATGAAAATGAACAACAATACACACTTTGGATACATTTTTGTTTGATTTGTGTCGAGTGAGATTTTCACCTAGAACCCAAAGGGGGGGTATTGGCACTTTTCATGGAAAAATGTGAAAAATTAAATTTTCAAAAAATGAAATTAATGCCTTATAAACACCTCAAACATTCACTCTAAAACAGAAGATTGTTGTTTTTCGCAATAATTTTAGAAATTTGGGCTCTTTTAGTAACATTAACACTTGCGCTGAAGCATCTTTTATGCTCATTTCTTGTCTTTCAGGATACATTCTGGGTTTTATTTTGTTTATTTGATGAAAATGAACAAAAATACACACCTTGGCTACATTTTTGTTTGATTTGTGTCGAGTGAGATTTTCACCTAGAACCCAAAGGGGGGGGTATTGGCACTTTTCATGGAAAAATGTTAAAAATTTAATTTTCTAAAAATGAAATAAATGCCTTCTAAACACCTCAAACATTCACTCTAAAACAGAAGATTGTTGTTTTTCGCAATATTTTTAGAAATTTGGGCTCTTTTAGTAACATTAACACTTTCTCTGAAGCAACTTTTATGCTCATTTCTTGTCCTTCAAGATTAATTCTGGGTTTTATTTTGTTTATTTGATGAAAATGAACAACAATACACACCATGGAAACACAATTGTTTGATTTGTGTCGAGTGAGATTTTCACCTAGAACCCAAAGGGGGGGGTATTGGCACTTTTCATGGAAAAATGTAAAAAATTAAATTTTCTAAAAATGAAATAAATGCCTTCTAAACACCTCAAACATTCACTCTAAAAATAAAGATTGTTGTTTTTCGCAATATTTTTAGAAATTTGGGCTCTTTTAGTAAAATTAACACTTGCGCTGAAGCATCTTTTATGCTCATTTCATGTCTTTCAGGATAAATTCTGGGTTTTATTTTGTTTATTTGATGAAAATGAACAACAATACACACCATGGAAACATTTTTGTTTGATTTGTGTCGAGTGAGATTTTCACCTAGAACGCAAAGGGGGGTATTAACACTTTTCATGGAAAAATGTGAAAAATTAAATTTTCTAAAAATGAAATAAATGCCTTCTAAACACCTCAAACATTCACCCTAAAACAGAAGATTGTTGTTTTTCGCAATATTTTTAGAAATTTGGGCTCTTTTAGTAACATTAACACCTGGGCTGAAGCATCTTTAATGATCTTTTATTGTCTTTCAGGATTAATTCTGGGTTTCATTTTGTTTATTTGATGAAAATGAACAACAATACACACCTTGGATACATTTTTGTTTGATTTGTGTCGAGTGAGATTTTCACCTAGAACCCAAAGGGGGGTATTATCACTTTTCATGAAAAAATGTAAAAAATTAAAGTTTCTAAAAATGAAATAAATGCCTTCTAAACACCTCAAACATTCACTCTAAAACAGAAGATTGTTGTTTTTCGCAATATTTTTAGAAATTTGGGCTCTTTTAGTAACATTAACTCTTGCGCTGAAGCATCTTTTATGCTCATTTCTTGTCTTTCAGGATTAATTCTGGGTTTTATTTGTTTATTTGATGAAAGTAAACAACAATACACACCATGGAAACATTTTTGATTGATTTGTGTCGAGTGAGATTTTCACCTAGAACCCAAAGGGGGGGGTTTTGGCACTTTTCATGGAAAAATGTGAAAAATTAAATTTTCTAAAAATGAAATAAATGCCTTCTAAACACCACAAACATTAACTCTAAAACAGAAGATTGTTGTTTTTCGCAATATTTTTAGAAATTTGGGCTCTTTTAGTAACATTAACACTTGCGCTGAAGCATCATTTATGCTAATTTCTTGTCTTTTAGGATTAATTCTGGGTTTTATTTTGTTTATTTGATGAAAATAAACAACAATACACACCATGGAAACATTTTTGTTTGATTTGTGTCGAGTGAGATTTTCACCTAGAACGCAAAGGGGGGTATTAACACTTTTCATGGAAAAATGTAAAAAATTATATTGTCTAAAAATGAAATAAATGCCTTCTAAACACCTCAAACATTCACTCTAAAACAGAAGATTGTTGTTTTTCGCAATATTTTTAGAAATTTGGGCTCTTTTAGTAACATTAACACCTGGGCTGAAGCATCTTTTATGATTTTTATTGTCTTTCAGGATTCATTCTGGGTTTTATTTTGTTTATTTGATGAAAATGAACAACAATACACACCTTGGATACATTTTTGTTTGATTTGTGGCGAGTGAGATTTTCACCTAGAAACCAATGGGGGGGGTATTGGCACTTTTCATGGAAAAATGTGAAAAATTAAATTTTCTAAAAATGAAATAAATGCCTTCTTAACCCCTCAAACATTCACTCTAAAAAAGAAGATTGTTGTTTTTCGCAATATTTTTAGAAATTTGGGCTGTTTTAGTAACATTAACACCTGGGCTGAAGCATCTTTTATGATCATTTATTGTCTTTCAGGATACATTCTGGGTTTTATTTTGTTTATTTGATGAAAATGAACAACAATACACACCTTGGATACATTTTTGTTTGATTTGTGTCGAGTGAGATTTTCACCTAGAACCCAAAGGGGGGTATTATCACTTTTCATGAAAAAATGTAAAAAATTAAATTTTCTAAAAATGAAATAAATGCCTTCTAAACACCTCAAACATTCACTCTAAAACAGAAGATTGTTGTTTTTCGCAATATTTTTAGAAATTTGGGCTCTTTTAGTAACATTAACTCTTGCGCTGAAGCATCTTTTATGCTCATTTCTTGTCTTTCAGGATTAATTCTGGGTTTTATTTGTTTATTTGATGAAAATAAACAACAATACACACCATGGAAACATTTTTGATTGATTTGTGTCGAGTGAGATTTTCACCTAGAACCCAAAGGGGGGGGTTTTGGCACTTTTCATGGAAAAATGTGAAAAATTAAATTTTCTAAAAATGAAATAAATGCCTTCTAAACACCACAAACATTAACTCTAAAACAGAAGATTGTTGTTTTTCGCAATATTTTTAGAAATTTGGGCTCTTTTAGTAACATTAACACTTGCGCTGAAGCATCATTTATGCTAATTTCTTGTCTTTTAGGATTAATTCTGGGTTTTATTTTGTTTATTTGATGAAAATAAACAACAATACACACCATGGAAACATTTTTGTTTGATTTGTGTCGAGTGAGATTTTCACCTAGAACGCAAAGGGGGGTATTAACACTTTTCATGGAAAAATGTAAAAAATTAAATTTTCTAAAAATGAAATAAATGCCTTCTAAACACCTCAAACATTCACTCTAAAACAGAAGATTGTTGTTTTTCGCAATATTTTTAGAAATTTGGGCTCTTTTAGTAACATTAACACCTGGGCTGAAGCATCTTTTATGATTTTTATTGTCTTTCAGGATTCATTCTGGGTTTTATTTTGTTTATTTGATGAAAATGAACAACAATACACACCTTGGATACATTTTTGTTTGATTTGTGGCGAGTGAGATTTTCACCTAGAAACCAATGGGGGGGGTATTGGCACTTTTCATGGAAAAATGTGAAAAATTAAATTTTCTAAAAATGAAATAAATGCCTTCTTAACCCCTCAAACATTCACTCTAAAAAAGAAGATTGTTGTTTTTCGCAATATTTTTAGAAATTTGGGCTGTTTTAGTAACATTAACACCTGGGCTGAAGCATCTTTTATGATCATTTATTGTCTTTCAGGATACATTCTGGGTTTTATTTTGTTTATTTGATGAAAATGAACAACAATACACACCTTGGATACATTTTTGTTTGATTTGTGTCGAGTGAGATTTTCACCTAGAAACCAATGGGGGGGGGGTATTGGCACTTTTCATGGAAAAATGTGAAAAATTTAATTTTCTAAAAATGAAATAAATGCCTTCTAAACACCTCAAACATTCACTCTTAAACAGAAGATTGTTGTTTTTCGCAATATTTTTAGAAATTTGGGCTCTTTTAGTAACATTAACACCTGGGTTGAAGCATCTTTTATGATCATTTATTGTCTTTCAGGATACATTCTGGGTTTTATTTTGTTTATTTGATGAAAATGAACAACAATACACACTTTGGATACATTTTTGTTTGATTTGTGTCGAGTGAGATTTTCACCTAGAACCCAAAGGGGGGGTATTGGCACTTTTCTTGGAAAAATGTGAAAAATTAAATTTTCAAAAAATGAAATTAATGCCTTATAAACACCTCAAACATTCACTCTAAAACAGAAGATTGTTGTTTTTCGCAATAATTTTAGAAATTTGGGCTCTTTTAGTAACATTAACACTTGCGCTGAAGCATCTTTTATGCTCATTTCTTGTCTTTCAGGATACATTTTGGGTTTTATTTTGTTTATTTGATGAAAACGAGCAACAATACACACCTTGGCTACATTTTTGTTTGATTTGCGTCGAGTGAGATTTTCACCTAGAACCCAAAGGGGGGGGTATTGGCACTTTTCATGGAAAAATGTAAAAAATTAAATTTTCTAAAAATGAAATAAATGCCTTCTAAACACCTCAAACATTCACTCTTAAAATAAAGATTGTTGTTTTTCGCAATATTTTTAGAAATTTGGGCTCTTTTAGTAAAATTAACACTTGCGCTGAAGCATCTTTTATGCTCATTTCATGTCTTTCAGGATAAATTCTGGGTTTTATTTTGTTTATTTGATGAAAATGAACAACAATACACACCATGGAAACATTTTTGTTTGATTTGTGTCGAGTGAGATTTTCACCTAGAACGCAAAGGGGGGTATTAACACTTTTCATGGAAAAATGTAAAAAATTAAATTTTCTAAAAATGAAATAAATGCCTTCTAAACACCTCAAACATTCACTCTAAAACAGAAGATTGTTGTTTTTCGCAATGTTTTTAGAAATTTGGGCTCTTTTAGTAGCATTAACACCTTGGCTTAAGCATCTTTTATGATCATTTATTGTCTTTCAGGATACATTCTGGGTTTTATTTTGTTTATTTGATGAAAATGAACAACAATACACACCTTTGATACTATTTTGTTTGATTTGTGTCGACTGAGATTTTCACCTAGAACCCCAAGGGGGGTATTAACACTTTTCATGGAAAAATGTTAAAAAATCAAATTTTCTAAAAATGAAGTAAATGCCTTCTAAACACCTCAAACATTCACTCTAAAACAGAAGATTGTTGTTTTTCGCAATGTTTTTAGAAATTTGGGCTCTTTTAGTAACATTAACACTCGCGCTGAAGCAACTTTTATGCTCATTTCTTGTCTTTCAGGATTAATTCTGGGTTTTATTTTGTTTATTTGATGAAAATGAACATAAATACACACCATGGAAACATTTTTGTTTGATTTGCGTCGAGTGAGATTTTCACCTAGAACCCAAAGGGGGGGGTATTGGCACTTTTCATGGAAAAATGTGAAAAATTAAATTTTCTAAAAATGAAATAAATGCCTTCTAAACACCTCAAACATTCACTCTAAAACAGAAGATTGTTGTTTTTCGCAATATTTTTAGAAATTTGGGCTCTTTTAGTAACATTACCACTTGCGCTGAAGCATCTTTTATGCTCATTTCTTGTCTTTCAGGATTAATTCTGGGTTTTATTTGTTTATTTGATGAAAATAAACAACAATACACACCATGGAAACATTTTTGATTGATTTGTGTCGAGTGAGATTTTCACCTAGAACCCAAAGGGGGGGGCATTGGCACTTTTCATGGAAAAATGTGAAAAATTAAATTTTCTAAAAATGAAATAAATGCCTTCTAAACACCTCAAACATTCACTCTAAAACAGAAGATTGTTGTTTTTCGCAATATTTTTAGAAATTTGGGCTCTTTTAGTAAAATTAACACTTGCGCTGAAGCATTTTTTATGCTCATTTCATGTCTTTCAGGATTAATTCTGGGTTTTATTTTGTTTATTTGATGAAAATGAACAACAATACACACCATGGAAACATTTTTGTTTGATTTGTGTCAGGTGAGATTTTCACCTAGAACCCAAAGGGGGAATTGGCACTTTTCATGGAAAAATGTGAAAAATTAAATTTTCTAAAAATGAAATAAATGCCTTATAAACACCTCAAACATTCACTCTAAAACAGAAGGTTGTTGTTTTTCGCAATATTTTTAGCAATTTGGGCTCTTTTAATAACATAAACACTTGCGCTGAAGCATCTTTTATGCTCATTTCTTGTCTTTCAGGATAAATTCTGTGTTTTATTTTGTTTATTTGATGAAAATGAACAACAATACACACCATGGAAACATTTTTGTTTGATTTGTGTCAAGTTAGATTTTCACCTAAAACCCAAAGGGGGGGTATTGGCACTTTTCATGGAAAAATGTGAAAATTAAATTTTCTAAAAATGAAATAAATGCCTTCTAAACACTTCAAACATTCTCTCTAAAACAGAAGATTTTTGTTTTTCGCAATATTTTTAGAAATTTGGGCTCTTTTAGTAACATTACCACTTGCGCTGAAGCATCTTTTATGCTCATTTCTTGTCTTTCAGGATTAATTCTGGGTTTTATTTGTTTATTTGATGAAAATAAACAACAATACACACCATGGAAACATTTTTGATTGATTTGTGACGAGTGAGATTTTCACCTAGAACCCAAAGGGGGGGGCATTGGCACTTTTCATGGAAAAATGTGAAAAATTAAATTTTCTAAAAATGAAGTAAATGCCTTATAAACACCTCAAACATTCACTCTAAAACAGAAGATTGTTGTTTTTCGCAATATTTTTAGAAATTTGGGCTCTTTTAGTAACATTAACACCTGGGCTGAAGCATCTTTTATGATTTTTATTGTCTTTCAGGATTCATTCTGGGTTTTATTTTGTTTATTTGATGAAAATGAACAACAATACACACCTTGGATACATTTTTGTTTGATTTGTAACGAGTGAGATTTTCACCTAGAACCCAAAGGGGGGGGGTATTGGCACTTTTCATGGAAAAATGTGAAAAATTAAATTTTCTAAAAATGAAATAAATGCCTTCTTAACCCCTCAAACATTCACTCTAAAAAAGAAGATTGTTGTTTTTCGCAATATTTTTAGAAATTTGGGCTGTTTTAGTAACATTAACACCTGGGCTGAAGCATCTTTTATGATCATTTATTGTCTTTCAGGATACATTCTGGGTTTTATTTTGTTTATTTGATGAAAATGAACAACAATACACACCTTGGATACATTTTTGTTTGATTTGTGCCGAGTAAGATTTTCACCTAGAAACCAATGGGGGGGGGGTATTGGCACTTTTCATGGAAAAATGTGAAAAATTAAATTTTCTAAAAATGAAATAAATGCCTTCTAAACACCTCAAACATTCACTCTAAAACAGAAGATTGTTGTTTTTCGCAATATTTTTAGAAATTTGGGCTCTTTTAGTAACATTAACACCTGGGCTGAAGCATCTTTTATGATCATTTCTTGTCTTTCAGGATACATTCTGTGTTTTATTTTGTTTATTTGATGAAAATGAACAAATATACACACTGGAAACATTTCTGTTTGATTTGTGTCGACTGAGATTTTCACCTAGAACCCAAAGGGGGGGGCATTGGCACTTTTCATGGAAAAATGTGAAAAATTTAATTTTCTAAAAATGAAATAAATGCCTTCTAAACACCTCAAACATTCACTCTAAAACAGAAGATTGTTGTTTTTCGCAATATTTTTAGAAATTTGGGCTCTTTTAGTAACATTAACACCTGGGTTGAAGCATCTTTTATGATCATTTATTGTCTTTCAGGATACATTCTGGGTTTTATTTTGTTTATTTGATGAAAATGAACAACAATACACACTTTGGATACATTTTTGTTTGATTTGTGTCGAGTGAGATTTTCACCTAGAACCCAAAGGGGGGGTATTGGCACTTTTCTTGGAAAAATGTGAAAAATTAAATTTTCAAAAAATGAAATTAATGCCTTATAAACACCTCAAACATTCACTCTAAAACAGAAGATTGTTGTTTTTCGCAATATTTTTAGAAATTTGGGCTCTTTTAGTAACATAAACACCTGCGCTGAAGCATCTTTTATGCTCATTTCTTGTCTTTCAGGATACATTTTGGGTTTTATTTTGTTTATTTGATGAAAACGAGCAACAATACACACCTTGGCTACATTTTTGTTTGATTTGCGTCGAGTGAGATTTTCACCTAGAACCCAAAGGGGGGGGTATTGGCACTTTTCATGGAAAAATGTAAAAAATTAAATTTTCTAAAAATGAAATAAATGCCTTCTAAACACCTCAAACATTCACTCTAAAAATAAAGATTGTTGTTTTTCCCAATATTTTTAGAAATTTGGGCTCTTTTAGTAAAATTAACACTTGCGCTGAAGCATCTTTTATGCTCATTTCATGTCTTTCAGGATAAATTCTGGGTTTTATTTTGTTTATTTGATGAAAATGAACAACAATACACACCATGGAAACATTTTTGTTTGATTTGTGTCGAGTGAGATTTTCACCTAGAACGCAAAGGGGGGTATTAACACTTTTCATGGAAAAATGTAAAAAATTAAATTTTCTAAAAATGAAATAAATGCCTTCTAAACACCTCAAACATTCACTCTAAAACAGAAGATTGTTGTTTTTCGCAATATTTTTAGAAATTTGGGCTCTTTTAGTAGCATTAACACCTTGGCTTAAGCATCTTTTATGATCATTTATTGTCTTTCAGGATACATTCTGGGTTTTATTTTGTTTATTTGATGAAAATGAACAACAATACACACCTTTGATACTATTTTGTTTGATTTGTGTCGACTGAGATTTTCACCTAGAACCCCAAGGGGGGTATTAACACTTTTCATGGAAAAATGTTAAAAAATCAAATTTTCTAAAAATGAAGTAAATGCCTTCTAAACACCTCAAACATTCACTCTAAAACAGAAGATTGTTGTTTTTCGCAATGTTTTTAGAAATTTGGGCTCTTTTAGTAACATTAACACTCGCGCTGAAGCAACTTTTATGCTCATTTCTTGTCTTTCAGGATTAATTCTGGGTTTTATTTTGTTTATTTGATGAAAATGAACATAAATACACACCATGGAAACATTTTTGTTTGATTTGCGTCAAGTGAGATTTTCACCTAGAACCCAAAGGGGGGGGTATTGGCACTTTTCATGGAAAAATGTGAAAAATTAAATTTTCTAAAAATGAAATAAATGCCTTCTAAACACCTCAAACATTCACTCTAAAACAGAAGATTGTTGTTTTTCGCAATATTTTTAGAAATTTGGGCTCTTTTAGTAACATTACCACTTGCGCTGAAGCATCTTTTATGCTCATTTCTTGTCTTTCAGGATTAATTCTGGGTTTTATTTGTTTATTTGATGAAAATAAACAACAATACACACCATGGAAACATTTTTGATTGATTTGTGTCGAGTGAGATTTTCACCTAGAACCCAAAGGGGGGGGCATTGGCACTTTTCATGGAAAAATGTGAAAAATTAAATTTTCTAAAAATGAAATAAATGCCTTCTAAACACCTCAAACATTCACTCTAAAACAGAAGATTGTTGTTTTTCGCAATATTTTTAGAAATTTGGGCTCTTTTAGTAAAATTAACACTTGCGCTGAAGCATCTTTTATGCTCATTTCATGTCTTTCAGGATTAATTCTGGGTTTTATTTTGTTTATTTGATGAAAATGAACAACAATACACACCTTGGATACATTTTTGTTTGATTTGTGTCAAGTGAGATTTTCACCTAGAACCTAAAGGGGGGGGTATTGGCACTTTTCATGGAAAAATGTGAAAAATTAAATTTTCTAAAAATGAAATAAATGCCTTTTAAACACCTCAAACATTCACTCTAAAACAGAAGATTGTTGTTTTTCGCAATATTTTAAGAAATTTGGGCTCTTTTATTAACATTAACACCTGGGCTGAAGCATCTTTTATGATTTTTATTGTCTTTCAGGATTCATTCTGGGTTTTAAATTGTTTATTTGATGAAAATGAACAACAATACACACCTTGGATACATTTTTGTTTGATTTGTAACGAGTGAGATTTTCACCTAGAACCCAAAGGGGGGGGTATTGGCACTTTTCATGGAAAAAAGTGAAAAATTAAATTTTCTAAAAATGAAATAAATGCCTTCTAAACACCTCAAACATTCACTCTAAAACAGAAGATTGTTGTTTTTCGCAATATTTTTAGAAATTTGGGCTCTTTTAGTAACATTACCACTTGCGCTGAAGTATCTTTTATGCTCATTTCTTGTCTTTCAGGATTAATTCTGGGTTTTATTTGTTTATTTGATGAAAATAAACAACAATACACACCATGGAAACATTTTTGATTGATTTGTGACGAGTGAGATTTTCACCTAGAACCCAAAGGGGGGGGCATTGGCACTTTTCATGGAAAAATGTGAAAAATTAAATTTTCTAAAAATGAAGTAAATGCCTTATAAACACCTCAAACATTCACTCTAAAACAGAAGATTGTTGTTTTTCGCAATATTTTTAGAAATTTGGGCTCTTTTAGTAACATTACCACCTGGGCTGAAGCATCTTTTATGATTTTTATTGTCTTTCAGGATTCATTCTGGGTTTTATTTTGTTTATTTGATGAAAATGAACAACAATACACACCTTGGATACATTTTTGTTTGATTTGTAACGAGTGAGATTTTCACCTAGAACCCAAAGGGGGGGGGTATTGGCACTTTTCATGGAAAAATGTGAAAAATTAAATTTTCTAAAAATGAAATAAATGCCTTCTTAACCCCTCAAACATTCACTCTAAAAAAGAAGATTGTTGTTTTTCGCAATATTTTTAGAAATTTGGGCTGTTTTAGTAACATTAACACCTGGGCTGAAGCATCTTTTATGATCATTTATTGTCTTTCAGGATACATTCTGGGTTTTATTTTGTTTATTTGATGAAAATGAACAACAATACACACCTTGGATACATTTTTGTTTGATTTGTGCCGAGTAAGATTTTCACCTAGAAACCAATGGGGGGGGGGGTATTGGCACTTTTCATGGAAAAATGTGAAAAATTTAATTTTCTAAAAATGAAATAAATGCCTTCTAAACACCTCAAACATTCACTCTAAAACAGAAGATTGTTGTTTTTCGCAATATTTTTAGAAATTTGGGCTCTTTTAGTAACATTAACACCTGGGCTGAAGCATCTTTTATGATCATTTCTTGTCTTTCAGGATACATTCTGTGTTTTATTTTGTTTATTTGATGAAAATGAACAAATATACACACTGGAAACATTTCTGTTTGATTTGTGTCGACTGAGATTTTCACCTAGAACCCAAAGGGGGGGGCATTGGCACTTTTCATGGAAAAATGTGAAAAATTAAATTTTCTAAAAATGAAATAAATGCCTTTAAAACACCTCAAACATTCACTCTAAAACAGTAGATTGTTGTTTTTCGCAATATTTTTAGAAATTTGGGCTCTTTTAGTAACATTAACACCTGGGCTGAAGCATCTTTTATGATCATTTATTGTCTTTCAGGATACATTCTGGGTTTTATTTTGTTTATTTGATGAAAATGAACAACAATACACACCATGGAAACATTTTTGATTGATATGTGTCGAGTGAGATTTTCACCTAGAACCCAAAGGGGGGGTATTGGCACTTTTCATGGAAAAATGTGAAAAATTAAATTTTCTAAAAATGAAATAAATGCCTTCTAAACACCTCAAACATTCACTCTAAAACAGAAGATTGTTGTTCTTCGCAATATTTTTAGAAATTTAAGCTCTTTTAGTAACATTAACACTGGCTGAAGCATCTTTTATGATCTTTTATTGTCTTTCAGGATTCATTCTGGGTTTTATTTTGTTTATTTGATGAAAATGAACAACATAACACACCTTGGATACATTTTTGTTTTATTTGTGTCGAGTGAGATTTTCACCTAGAACCCAAAGGGGGGGGGGTATTGGCACCTTTCATGGAAAAATGTAAAAAATTAAATTTTCTAAAAATGAAATAAATGCCTTCTAACACCTCAAACATTCACTCTAAAACAGAAGATTGTTGTTTTTCGCAATATTTTTAGAAATTTGGGCTCTTTTAGTAACATTAACATCTGGGCTAAAGCATCTTTTATGATCATTTATTGTCTTTCAGGATTCATTCTGGGTTTTATTTTGTTTATTTGATGAAAATGAACAACAATACACACCTTGGATACATTTTTGTTTGATTTGTGTCGAGTGAGATTTTCACCTAGAATCCAAAGGGGGGGGCACTTTTGGCACTTTTAATGGAAAAATGTAAAAAATTAAATTTTCTAAAAATGAAATAAATGCCTTCTAAACACCTCAAACATTCACTCTAAAACAGAAGATTGTTGTTTTTCGCAATATTTTTAGAAATTTGGGCTCTTTTAGTAACATAAACACCTGGGCTGAAGCATCTTTTATGATCATTTATTGTCTTTCATGATACATTCTTGGTTTTATTTTGTTTATTTGATGAAAATGAACAACAATACACACCTTGGATACATTTTTGTTTGATTTGTGTCGACTGAGATTTTCACATAGAACCCAAAGGGGGGGGCATTGGCACTTTTCATGGAAAAATGTGAAAAATTAAATTTTCTAAAAATGAAATAAATGCCTTATAAACACCTCAAACATTCACTCTAAGACAGAAGATTGTTGTTTTTCGCAATATTTTTAGAAATTTGGGCTCTTTTAGTAACATTGACACCTGCGCTGGAGCATCTTTTATGCTCATTTCTTGTCTTTCAGGATTAATTCTGGGTTTTATTTGTTTATTTGATGAAAATGAACAACAATACACACCATGGAAACATTTTTGTTTGATTTGTGTCAGGTGAGATTTTCACCTAGAACCCAAAGGGGGAATTGGCACTTTTCATGGAAAAATGTGAAAAATTAAATTTTCTAAAAATGAAATAAATGCCTTATAAACACCTCAAACATTCACTCTAAAACAGAAGGTTGTTGTTTTTCGCAATATTTTTAGCAATTTGGGCTCTTTTAATAACATAAACACTTGCGCTGAAGCATCTTTTATGCTCATTTCTTGTCTTTCAGGATAAATTCTGTGTTTTATTTTGTTTATTTGATGAAAATGAACAACAATACACACCATGGAAACATTTTTGTTTGATTTGTGTCAAGTTAGATTTTCACCTAAAACCCAAAGGGGGGGTATTGGCACTTTTCATGGAAAAATGTGAAAATTAAATTTTCTAAAAATGAAATAAATGCCTTCTAAACACTTCAAACATTCTCTCTAAAACAGAAGATTTTTGTTTTTCGCAATATTTTTAGAAATTTGGGCTCTTTTAGTAACATTAACACCTGGGCTGAAGCATCTTTTATGATCTTTTATTGTCTTTTAGGATTCATTCTGGGTTTTATTTTGTTTATTTGATGAAAATGAACAACAATACACACAAATTCCAAAGAAACTGCGGGAGATGCCGCAACAGTAACTTTTAACGGAGTCATCCGCTAATGTGCATTTCAATGCAACAATTTCAGAGCGTAAAAATCATTCGCCTTGACTGGGACTCGAACCCAGATCCCTCAATATCCGGTCGAGTGCTTTAGCCACTTAAGCTACCGAGGCGTCCTCTTAAACTCTGAAATTTTGGGGCTTTTAAAGGAACTAGATGTTATGACGAAATACCGTACATACAATGTCACATGTATTCGTAGTCGTGCGCGAGGCGCCACTGTCCACGAGGTTAAAGCCAACTTTAAACACGTATGGTGTTTTCCCTTTGACAAATTCCAAAGAAACTGCGGGAGATGCCGCAACAGTAACTTTTAACGGAGTCATCCGCTAATGTGCATTTCAATGCAACAATTTCAGAGCGTAAAAATCATTCGCCTTGACTGGGACTCGAACCCAGATCCCTCAATATCCGGTCGAGTGCTTTATCCACTTAAGCTACCGAGGCGTCCTCTTAAACTCTGAAATTTTGGGGCTTTTAAAGGAACTAGATGTTATGACGAAATACCGTACATACAATGTCACATGTATTCGTAGTCGTGCGCGAGGCGCCACTGTCCACGAGGTTAAAGCCAACTTTAAACACGTATGGTGTTTTCCCTTTGACAAATTCCAAAGAAACTGCGGGAGATGCCGCAACAGTAACTTTTAACGGAGTCATCCGCTAATGTGCATTTCAATGCAACAATTTAAGAGGACGCCTCGGTAGCTTAAGTGGCTAAAGCACTCGACCGGATATTGAGGGATCTGGGTTCGAGTCCCAGTCAAGGCGAATGATTTTTACGCTCTGAAATTGTTGCATTGAAATGCACATTAGCGGATGACTCCGTTAAAAGTTACTGTTGCGGCATCTCCCGCAGTTTCTTTGGAATTTGTCAAAGGGAAAACACCATACGTGTTTAAAGTTGGCTTTAACCTCGTGGACAGTGGCGCCTCGCGCACGACTACGAATACATGTGACATTGTATGTACGGTATTTCGTCATAACATCTAGTTCCTTTAAAAGCCCCAAAATTTCAGAGTTTAAGAGGACGCCTCGGTAGCTTAAGTGGCTAAAGCACTCGACCGGATATTGAGGGATCTGGGTTCGAGTCCCAGTCAAGGCGAATGATTTTTACGCTCTGAAATTGTTGCATTGAAATGCACATTAGCGGATGACTCCGTTAAAAGTTACTGTTGCGGCATCTCCCGCAGTTTCTTTGGAATTTGTCAAAGGGAAAACACCATACGTGTTTAAAGTTGGCTTTAACCTCGTGGACAGTGGCGCCTCGCGCACGACTACGAATACATGTGACATTGTATGTACGGTATTTCGTCATAACATCTAGTTCCTTTAAAAGCCCCAAAATTTCAGAGTTTAAGAGGACGCCTCGGTAGCTTAAGTGGCTAAAGCACTCGACCGGATATTGAGGGATCTGGGTTCGAGTCCCAGTCAAGGCGAATGATTTTTACGCTCTGAAATTGTTGCAACAATACACACCTTGGATACATTTTTGTTTGATTTGTATTAAGTGAGATTTTCACCTAGAACCCAAAGGGGGGGTATTGGCACTTTTCATGGAAAAATGTGAAAATTAAATTTTCTAAAAATGAAATAAATGCGTTCTAAACACCTCAAACATTCACTCTAAAACAGAAGATTGTTGTTTTTCGCAATATTTTTAGAAATTTGGGCTCTTTTAGTAACATAAACACCTGGGCTGAAGCATCTTTTATGATCATTTATTGTATTTCAGGATACATTCTGGGTTTTATTTTGTTTATTTGATGAAAATGAACAACAATACACACCTTGGATACATTTTTGTTTGATTTGTGTCGACTGAGATTTTCACCTAGAACCCAAAGGGGGGGCATTGTCACTTTTCATGGAAAAATGTGAAAAATTAAATTTTCTAAAAATGAAATAAATGCCTTCTAAACACCTCAAACATTCACTCTAAAACATAAGATTGTTGTTTTTCGCAATATTTTTAGAAATTTGGGCTCTTTTAGTAACATTAACACCTGGGCTGAAGCATCTTTTATGATCATTTATTGTCTTTCAGGATTCATTCTGGGTTTTATTTTGTATATTTGATGAAAATGAACAACAATACACACCTTGGATACATTTTTGTTTGATTTGTGTCAAGTTAGATTTTCACCTTGAACCCAAAGGGGGGGGTATTGGCACTTTTCATGGAAAAATGTGAAAATTAAATTTTCTAAAAATGAAATAAATGCCTTCTAAACACCTCAAACATTCACTCTAAAACAGAAGATTGTTGTTTTTCGCAATATTTTTTAGAAATTTGGGCTCTTTTAGTAACATTAACACTTTCGCTGAAGCAACTTTTATGCTCATTTCTTGTATTTCAAGGTTAATTCTGGGTTTTATTTTGTTTATTTGATGAAAATGAACAACAATACACACCTTGGATACATTTTTGTATGATTTGTGTCGAGTGAGATTTTCACCTAGAACCCAAAGGGGGGGGTATTGGCACTTTTCATGGAAAAATGTGAAAAATTAAATTTTCTAAATCTGAATTAAATGCCTTCTAAACACCTCAAACATTCACTCTAAAACAGAAGATTGTTGTTTTTCGTAATATCTTTAAAAATTTGGGCTCTTTTAGTAAAATTAACACTTGCGCTGAAGCATCTTTTATGCTCATTTCATGTCTTTCAGGATTAATTCTGGGTTTTATTTTGTTTATATGATGAAAATGAACAAAAATACACACCATGGAAACATTTTTGTTTGATTTGTGTCAAGTGAGATTTTCACCTAGAACCCAAAGGGGGGGTATGGCACTTTTCATGGAAAAATGTGAAAAATTAAATTTTCTAAAAATGAAATAAATGCCATCTAAACACCTCAAACATTCACTCTAAAACAGAAGATTGTTGTGTTTCGCAATATTTTTAGAAATTTGGGCTCTTTTAGTAACATAAACACCTGGGCTGAAGCATCTTTTATGATCTTTTATTGTCTTTCAGGATTAATTCTGGGTTTTATTTTGTTTATTTGATGAAAATTAACAACAATACACACCTTGGATACATTTTTGTTTGATTTGTGTCGAGTGAGATTTTCACCTAGAACCCAAAGGGGGGGTATTGGCACTTTTCATGGAAAAATGTGAAAAATTAAATTTTCTAAAAATGAAATAAATGCCTTCTAAACACCTCAAACATTCACTCTAAAACAGAAGATTGTTGTTTTTCGCAATATTTTTGAAATTTGGGCTCTTTTAGTAACATTAACATCTGGGGTGAAGCATCTTTTATTATCTTTTGTTGTCTTTCAGGATTCATTCTGGGTTTTATTTTGTTTATTTGATGAAAATGAACAACAATACACACCTTGGATACATTTTTGTTTGATTTGTGTCGAGTGAGATTTTCACCTAGAACCCAAAGGGGGGGGTATTGGCACTTTTCATGGAAAAATGTGAAATAAAATTTTCTAAAAATGAAATAAATGCCTTCTAAACACCTCAAACATTCACTCTAAAACAGAAGATTGTTGTTTTTCGCAATATTTTTGAAATTTGGGCTCTTTTAGTAACATTTACATCTGGGGTGAAGCATCTTTTATGATCTTTTGTTGTCTTTCAGGATTCATTCTGGGTTTTATTTTGTTTATTTGATGAAAATGAACAACAATACACACCTTGGATAAATTTTTGTTTGATTTGTGCGGAGTGAGATTTTCACCTAGAACCCAAAGGGGGGGTATTGGCACTTTTCATGGAAAAATGTGAAAAATTAAATTTTCTAAAAATGAAATTGATGCCTTCTAAACACCTCAAACATTCACTCTAAAACAGAAGATTGGTATTTTTCGCAATATTTTTAGAAATTTGGGCTCTTTTAGTAACATTAACACCTGCGCTGAAGCATCTTTTATGATCATTTATTGTCTTTCAGGATTAATTCTGTGTTTTATTTTGTTTATTTGATGAAAATGAACAACAATACACACCATGGAAACATTTTTGTTTGATTTGTGTCAGGTTAGATTTTCACCTAGAACCCAAAGGGGGGGGTATTGGCACTTTTCATGGAAAAATGTGAAAAATTAAATTTTCTAAAAATGAAATAAATGCCTTCTAAACACCTCAAACATTCACTCTTAAACAGAAGATTGTTGTTTTTCGCAATATTTTTAGAAATTTGGGCTCTTTTAGTAACATAAACACCTGGGCTGAAGCATCTTTAATGATCATTTATTGTCTTTCAGGATACATTCTGGGTTTTATTTTGTTTATTTGATGAAAATGAACAACAATACACACCTTGGATACATTTTTGTTTAATTTGTGTCGAGTGAGATTTTCACCTAGAACCCAAAGGGGGGGTATTGGCACTTTTCATGGAAAAATGTGAAAAATTAAATTTTCTAAAAATGAAATAAATGCCTTCTAAACACCTCAAACATTCACTCTAAAACAGAAGATTGTTGTTTTTCGCAATATTTTTAGAAATTTAAGCTCTTTTAGTAACATTAACACTTTGGCTGAAGCATCTTTTATGATCTTTTATTGTCTTTCAGGATTCATTCTGGGTTTTATTTTGTTTATTTGATGAAAATGAACAACAATACACACCTTGGATACATTTTTGTTTGATTTGTGTCGAGTGAGATTTTCACGTAGAACCCAAAGAGGGGGGTATTGGCACTTTTCATGGAAAAATGTGAAAAATTAAATTTTCTAAAAATAAAATAAATGCCTTCTAAACACCTCAAACATTCACTCTAAAACAGAAGATTGTTGTTTTTCGCAATATTTTTGAAATTTGGGCTCTTTTAGTAACATTTACATCTGGGGGGAAACATCTTTTATGATCTTTTGTTGTCTTTCAGGATTCATTCTGGGTTTTATTTTGTTTATTTGATGAAAATGAACAACAATACACACCTTGGATAAATTTTTGTTTGATTTGTGCGGAGTGAGATTTTCACCTAGAACCCAAAGGGGGGGTATTGGCACTTTTCATGGAAAAATGTGAAAAATTAAATTTTCTAAAAATGAAATTGATGCCTTCTAAACACCTCAAACATTCACTCTAAAACAGAAGATTGGTATTTTTGGCAATATTTTTAGAAATTTGGGCTCTTTTAGTAACATTAACACCTGCGCTGAAGCATCTTTTATGATCATTTATTGTCTTTCAGGATTCATTCTGGGTTTTATTTTGTTTATTTGATGAAAATGAACAACAATACACACCTTGGATACATTTTTGTTTGATTTCTGTCGACTGAGGTTTTCACCTAGAACCCAAAGGGCATTGGCACTTTTCATGGAAAAATGTGAAAAATTAAATTTTCTAAAAATGAAGTAAATGCCTTATAAACACCTCAAACATTCACTCTAAAACAGAAGATTGTTGTTTTTCGCAATATTTTTAGAAATTTGGGCTCTTTTAGTAACATTAACACCTAGGCTGAAGCATCTTTTATGATCATTTATTGTCTTTCAGGATACATTCTGGGTTTTATTTTGTTTATTTGATGAAAATGAACAACAATACACACCTTGGATACATTTTTGTTTAATTTGTGTCGAGTGAGATTTTCACCTAGAACCCAAAGGGGGGGTATTGGCACTTTTCATGGAAAAATGTGAAAAATTAAATTTTCTAAAAATGAAATAAATGCCTTCTAAACACCTCAAACATTCACTCTAAAACAGAAGATTGTTGTTTTTCGCAATATTTTTAGAAATTTAAGCTCTTTTAGTAACATTAACACTTTGGCTGAAGCATCTTTTATGATCTTTTATTGTCTTTCAGGATTCATTCTGGGTTTTATTTTGTTTATTTGATGAAAATGAACAACAATACACACCTTGGATACATTTTTGTTTGATTTGTGACGACTGAGATTTTCACCTAGAACCCAAAGGGGGGGGCATTGGCACTTTTCATGGAAAAATGTGAAAAATTAAATTTTCAAAAAATGAAACAAATGCCTTCTAAACACCTCAAACATTCACTCTAAAACAGAAGATTGTTGTTTTTCGCAATATTTTTAGAAATTTGGGCTCTTTTAGTAACATTAACACCTGGGCTGAAGCATCTTTTATGATCATTTATTGTCTTTCAGGATACATTCTGGGTTTTATTTTGTTTATTTGATGAAAATGAACAACAATACACACCTTGGATACATTTTTCTTTAATTTGTGTCGAGTGAGATTTTCACCTAGAATCCAAAGGGGGGGGTATGGGCACTTTTAATGGAAAAATGTAAAAAATTAAATTTTCTAAAAATGAAATAAATGCCTTCTAAACACCTCAAACATTCACTCTAAAACAGAAGATTGTTGTTTTTCGCAATATTTTTAGAAATTTGGGCTCTTTTAGTAACATTAACACCTGGGCTGAAGCATCTTTTATGATCATTTATTGTCTTTCATGATACATTCTTGGTTTTATTTTGTTTATTTGATGAAAATGAACAACAATACACACCTTGGATACATTTTTGTTTTATTTGTGTCGACTGAGATTTTCACATTGAACCCATTGGCACTTTTCATGGAAAAATGTGAAAAATTAAATTTTCTAAAAATGAAATAAATGCCTTATAAACACCTCAAACATTCACTCTTAAACAGAAGATTGTTGTTTTTCGCAATATTTTTAGAAATTTGGGCTCTTTTAGTAACATTAACACCTGGGCTGAAGCATCTTTTATGCTCATTTCTTGTCTTTCAGGATTAATTCTGTGTTTTATTTTGTTTATTTGATGAAAATGAACAACAATACACACCATGGAAACATTTTTGTTTGATTTGTGTCAAGTTAGATTTTCACCTAGAACCCAAAGGGGGGTATTGGCACTTTTCATGGAAAAATGTGAAAAATTAAATTTTCTAAAAATGAAATAAATGCCTTCTTAACACCTCAAACATTCACTCTAAAAGAGAAGATTGTTGTTTTTCGCAATATTTTTAAAAATTTGGGCTCTTTTGGTAACATTAACACTTGCGCTGAAGTATCTTTTATGCTCATTTCTTGTCTTTCAGGATTAATTCTGGGTTTTATTTTGTTTATTTGATGAAAATGAACAACAATACACACCTTGGAAACATTTTTGTTTGATTTGTGTCGAGTGAGATTTTCACCTAGAACCCAAAGGGGGGGTATTGGCACTTTTCATGGAAAAATGTAAAAAATTAAATTTTCTAAAAATGAAATAAATGCCTTCTAAACACCTCAAACATTCACTCTAAAAAAGAATATTGTTGTTTTTCGCAATATTTTTAGAAATTTGGGCTCTTTTAGTAACATTAACACCTGGGCTGAAGCATCTTTTATGCTCATTTCTTGTCTTTCAGGATTAATTCTGTGTTTTATTTTGTTTATTTGATGAAAATGAACAAATATACACACTGGAAACATTTCTGTTTGATTTGTGTCGACTGAGATTTTCACCTAGAACCCAAAGGGGGGGGCATTGGCACTTTTCATGGAAAAATGTGAAAAATTAAATTTTCTAAAAATGAAATAAATGCCTTTAAAACACCTCAAACATTCACTCTAAAACAGAAGATTGTTGTTTTTCGCAATATTTTTAGAAATTTGGGCTCTTTTAGTAACATTAACACCTGGGCTGAAGCATCTTTTATGATCATTTATTGTCTTTCAGGATACATTCTGGGTTTTATTTTGTTTATTTGATGAAAATGAACAACAATACACACCATGGAAACATTTTTGATTGATATGTGTCGAGTGAGATTTTCACCTAGAACCCAAAGGGGGGGTATTGGCACTTTTCATGGAAAAATGTGAAAAATTAAATTTTCTAAAAATGAAATAAATGCCATCTAAACACCTCAAACATTCACTCTAAAACAGAAGATTGTTGTGTTTCGCAATATTTTTAGAAATTTGGGCTCTTTTAGTAACATAAACACCTGGGCTGAAGCATCTTTTATGATCTTTTATTGTCTTTCAGGATTAATTCTGGGTTTTATTTTGTTTATTTGATGAAAATTAACAACAATACACACCTTGGATACATTTTTGTTTGATTTGTGTCGAGTGAGATTTTCACCTAGAACCCAAAGGGGGGGTATTGGCACTTTTCATGGAAAAATGTGAAAAATTAAATTTTCTAAAAATGAAATAAATGCCTTCTAAACACCTCAAACATTCACTCTAAAACAGAAGATTGTTGTTTTTCGCAATATTTTTGAAATTTGGGCTCTTTTAGTAACATTAACATCTGGGGTGAAGCATCTTTTATGATCTTTTGTTGTTTTTCAGGATTAATTCTGGGTTTTATTTTGTTTATTTGATGAAAATTAACAACAATACACACCTTGGATACATTTTTGTTTGATTTGTGTCGAGTGAGATTTTCACCTAGAACCCAAAGGGGGGGGTCTTGGCACTTTTCATGGAAAAATGTGAAATAAAATTTTCTCAAAATGAAATAAATGCCTTCTAAACACCTCAAACATTCACTCTAAAACAGAAGATTGTTGTTTTTCGCAATATTTTTGAAATTTGGGCTCTTTTAGTAACATTTACATCTGGGGGGAAACATCTTTTATGATCTTTTGTTGTCTTTCAGGATTCATTCTGGGTTTTATTTTGTTTATTTGATGAAAATGAACAACAATACACACCTTGGATAAATTTTTGTTTGATTTGTGCGGAGTGAGATTTTCACCTAGAACCCAAAGGGGGGGTATTGGCACTTTTCATGGAAAAATGTGAAAAATTAAATTTTCTAAAAATGAAATTGATGCCTTCTAAACACCTCAAACATTCACTCTAAAACAGAAGATTGGTATTTTTCGCAATATTTTTAGAAATTTGGGCTCTTTTAGTAACATTAACACCTGCGCTGAAGCATCTTTTATGATCATTTATTGTCTTTCAGGATACATTCTGGGTTTTATTTTGTTTATTTGATGAAAATGAACAACAATACACACCTTGGATACATTTTTGTTTGATTTCTGTCGACTGAGGTTTTCACCTAGAACCCAAAGGGCATTGGCACTTTTCATGGAAAAATGTGAAAAATTAAATTTTCTAAAAATGAAGTAAATGCCTTATAAACACCTCAAACATTCACTCTAAAACAGAAGATTGTTGTTTTTCGCAATATTTTTAGAAATTTGGGCTCTTTTAGTAACATTAACACCTAGGCTGAAGCATCTTTTATGATCATTTATTGTCTTTCAGGATACATTCTGGGTTTTATTTTGTTTATTTGATGAAAATGAACAACAATACACACCTTGGATACATTTTTGTTTAATTTGTGTCGAGTGAGATTTTCACCTAGAACCCAAAGGGGGGGTATTGGCACTTTTCATGGAAAAATGTGAAAAATTAAATTTTCTAAAAATGAAATAAATGCCTTCTAAACACCTCAAACATTCACTCTAAAACAGAAGATTGTTGTTTTTCGCAATATTTTTAGAAATTTAAGCTCTTTTAGTAACATTAACACTTTGGCTGAAGCATCTTTTATGATCTTTTATTGTCTTTCAGGATTCATTCTGGGTTTTATTTTGTTTATTTGATGAAAATGAACAACAATACACACCTTGGATACATTTTTGTTTGATTTGTGTCGAGTGAGATTTTCACCTAGAACCCAAAGGGGGGGGGTATTGGCACTTTTCATGGAAAAATGTGAAAAAATAAATTTTCTAAAAATAAAATAAATGCCTTCTAAACACCTCAAACATTCACTCTAAAACCAAAGATTGTTGTTTTTCCCAATATTTTTAGAAATTTGGGCTCTTTTAGTAACATTAACACTTGCGCTGAAGCATCTTTTATGCTCATTTCTTGTCTTTCAGGATTAATTCTGGGTTTTATTTTGTTTATTTGATGAAAATGAACAACAATAAACACCTTGGATACATTTTTGTTTGATTTGTGTCGAGTGAGATTTTCACCTAGAACCCAAAGGGGGGGGTATTGGCACTTTTCATGGAAAAATGTGAAATAAAATTTTCTAAAAATGAAATAAATGCCTTCTAAACACCTCAAACATTCACTCTAAAACAGAAGATTGTTGTTTTTCGCAATATTTTTGAAATTTGGGCTCTTTTAGTAACATTTACATCTGGGGGGAAACATCTTTTATGATCTTTTGTTGTCTTTCAGGATTCATTCTGGGTTTTATTTTGTTTATTTGATGAAAATGAACAACAATACACACCTTGGATAAATTTTTGTTTGATTTGTGCGGAGTGAGATTTTCACCTAGAACCCAAAGGGGGGGTATTGGCACTTTTCATGGAAAAATGTGAAAAATTAAATTTTCTAAAAATGAAATTGATGCCTTCTAAACACCTCAAACATTCACTCTAAAACAGAAGATTGGTATTTTTCGCAATATTTTTAGAAATTTGGGCTCTTTTAGTAACATTAACACCTGCGCTGAAGCATCTTTTATGATCATTTATTGTCTTTCAGGATACATTCTGGGTTTTATTTTGTTTATTTGATGAAAATGAACAACAATACACACCTTGGATACATTTTTGTTTGATTTCTGTCGACTGAGGTTTTCACCTAGAACCCAAAGGGCATTGGCACTTTTCATGGAAAAATGTGAAAAATTAAATTTTCAAAAAATGAAGTAAATGCCTTATAAACACCTCAAACATTCACTCTAAAACAGAAGATTGTTGTTTTTCGCAATATTTTTAGAAATTTGGGCTCTTTTAGTAACATTAACACCTAGGCTGAAGCATCTTTTATGATCATTTATTGTCTTTCAGGATACATTCTGGGTTTTATTTTGTTTATTTGATGAAAATGAACAACAATACACACCTTGGATACATTTTTGTTTAATTTGTGTCGAGTGAGATTTTCACCTAGAACCCAAAGGGGGGGTATTGGCACTTTTCATGGAAAAATGTGAAAAATTAAATTTTCTAAAAATGAAATAAATGCCTTCTAAACACCTCAAACATTCACTCTAAAACAGAAGATTGTTGTTTTTCGCAATATTTTTAGAAATTTAAGCTCTTTTAGTAACATTAACACTTTGGCTGAAGCATCTTTTATGATCTTTTATTGTCTTTCAGGATTCATTCTGGGTTTTATTTTGTTTATTTGATGAAAATGAACAACAATACACACCTTGGATACATTTTTGTTTGATTTGTGTCGAGTGAGATTTTCACCTAGAACCCAAAGGGGGGGGGTATTGGCACTTTTCATGGAAAAATGTGAAAAATTAAATTTTCTAAAAATAAAATAAATGCCTTCTAAACACCTCAAACATTCACTCTAAAACCAAAGATTGTTGTTTTTCCCAATATTTTTAGAAATTTGGGCTCTTTTAGTAACATTAACACTTGCGCTGAAGCATCTTTTATGCTCATTTCTTGTCTTTCAGGATTAATTCTGGGTTTTACTTGTTTATTTGATGAAAATGAACAACAATACACACCATGGAAACATTTTTGTTTGATTTGTGTCGACTGAGATTTTCACCTAGAATCCAAAGGGGGGGGTATTGGCACTTTTAATGGAAAAATGTAAAAAATTAAATTTTCTAAAAATGAAATAAATGCCTTCTAAACACCTCAAACATTCACTCTAAAACAGAAGATTGTTGTTTTTCGCAATATTTTTAGAAATTTGGGCTCTTTTAGTAACATTAACACCTGGGCTGAAGCATCTTTTATGATCATTTATTGTCTTTCATGATACATTCTTGGTTTTATTTTGTTTATTTGATGAAAATGAACAACAATACACACCTTGGATACATTTTTGTTTTATTTGTGTCGACTGAGATTTTCACATTGAACCCATTGCCACTTTTCATGGAAAAATGTGAAAAATTAAATTTTCTAAAAATGAAATAAATGCCTTATAAACACCTCAAACATTCACTCTAAAACAGAAGATTGTTGTTTTTCGCAATATTTTTAGAAATTTGGGCTCTTTTAGTAACATTAACACCTGGGCTGAAGCATCTTTTATGCTCATTTCTTGTCTTTCAGGATTAATTCTGTGTTTTATTTTGTTTATTTGATGAAAATGAACAACAATACACACCATGGAAACATTTTTGTTTGATTTGTGTCAAGTTAGATTTTCACCTAGAACCCAAAGGGGGGGGGTATTGGCACTTTTCATGGAAAAATGTGAAAAATTAAATTTTCTAAAAAGAAATAAATGCCTTCTTAACACCTCAAACATTCACTCTAAAACAGAAGATTGTTGTTTTTCGCAATATTTTTAGAAATTTGGGCTCTTTTAGTAACATTAACACTTTCTCTGAAGCAACTTTTATGCTCATTTCTTGTCCTTCAAGATTAATTATGGGTTTTATTTTGTTTATTTGATGAAAATGAACAACAATAAACACAATGGAAACATTTTTGTTTGATTTGTGTCGAGTGAGATTTTCACCTAGAACGCAAAGGGGGGGTATTGGCACTTTTCATGGAAAAATGTAAAAAATTAAATTTTCTAAAAATGAAATAAATGCCTTCTAAACACCTCAAACATTCACTCTAAAACAGAAGATTGTTGTTTTTCGCAATATTTTTAGATATTTTGGCTCTTTTAGTAACATTAACACTTGAGCTGAAGCATCTTTTATGATCTTTTATTGTCTTTCAGGATTCATTCTGGGTTTTATTTTGTTTATTTGATGAAAATAAACAACAATACACACCATGGAAACATTTTTGTTTGATTTGTGTCGAGTGAGATTTTCACCTAAAACCCAAAGGGGGGTATTAACACTTTTCATAGAGAAATGTAAAAAATTAAATTTTCTAAAAATGAAATAAATGCCTTCTAAACACCTCAAACATTCACTCTAAAACAGAAAATTGTTGTTTTTCGCAATATTTTTAGAAATTTGGGCTCTTTTAGTAACATTAACACCTGGACTGAAGCATCTTTTATGATCATTTATTGTCTTTCAGGATACATTCTGGGTTTTATTTTGTTTTTTTGATGAAAATGAACAACAATACACACCTTGGATACATTTTTCTTTGATTTGTGTCGAGTGAGATTTTCACCTAGAACCCAAAGGGGGGGGCACTTTTCATGGAAAAATGAGAAAAATTAAATTTTCTAAAAATGAAATAAATGCCTTCTAAACACCTCAAACATTCACTCTAAAACAGAAGATTGTTGTTTTTCGCAATATATTTAGAAATTTGGGCTCTTTTAGTTAACATTAACACATGCGCTGAAGCATCTTTTATGCTCATTTCTTGTCTTTCAGGATTAATTCTGGGTTTTATTTTGTTTATTTGATGAAAATGAACAACAATACACACCATGGAAACATTTTTGTTTGATTTGTGTCGAGTGAGATTTTCACCTAGAACCCAAAGGGGGGTATTAACACTTTTCATGGAAAAATGTAAAAAATTAAATTTTCTAAAAATGAAAAAAATGCCTTCTAAACACCTCAAACATTCACTCTAAAACAGAAGATTGTTGTTTTTGCAATATTTTTAGAAATTTGGGCTCTTTTAGTAACATTAACACTTGCGCTGAAGCAACTTTTATGCTCATTTCTTGTCTTTCAAGATTAATTCTGGGTTTTATTTTGTTTATTTGATGAAAATGAACAACAATACACACCATGGAAACATTTTTGATTGATTTGAGTCGAGTGAGATTTTCACCTAGAACCCAAAGGGGGGGCACTTTTCATGGAAAAATGTGAAAAATTAAATTTTCTAAAAATGAAATAAATGCCTTCTAAACACCTCAAACATTCACTCTAAAACAGAAGATTGTTGTTTTTCGCAATATTTTTAGAAATATCGGCTCTTTTAGTAACATTAACACCTGGGCTGAAGCATCTTTTATGATCATTTATTGTCTTTCAGGATACATTCTGGGTTTTATTTTGTTTATTTGATGAAAATGAACAACAATACACACCTTGGATACATTTTAGTTTGATTTGTGTCGAGTGAGATTTTC
The DNA here is from genome assembly GCF_022747635.1 of Hetaerina americana. NCBI lineage: Eukaryota > Metazoa > Arthropoda > Insecta > Odonata > Calopterygidae > Hetaerina > Hetaerina americana. Next base: position 67,006 of record NW_027287056.1, read on the forward strand.
ACCTAGAACCCAAAGGGGGGCATTGGCACTTTGAATGGAAAAATGTAAAAATTAAATTTTCTAAAAATAAAATAAATGCCTTCTAAACACCTCAAACATTCACTCTAAAACAGAAGATTGTTGTTTTTCTCAATATTTTTAGAAATTTGCGCTCTTTTAGTAACATTAACACCTGGGCTGAAGTATCTTTTATGATCTTTTATTGTCTTTCAGGATTCATTCTGGGTTTTATTTTGTTTATTTGATGAAAATGAACAACAATACACACCTTGGATACATTTTTGTTTGATTTGTGACGACTGAGATTTTCACCTAGAACCCAAAGGGGGGGGCATTGGCACTTTTCATGGAAAAATGTGAAAAATTAAATTTTCAAAAAATGAAACAAATGCCTTCTAAACACCTCAAACATTCACTCTAAAACAGAAGATTGTTGTTTTTCGCAATATTTTTAGAAATTTGGGCTCTTTTAGTAACATTAACACCTGGGCTGAAGCATCTTTTATGATCATTTATTGTCTTTCAGGATACATTCTGGGTTTTATTTTGTTTATTTGATGAAAATGAACAACAATACACACCTTGGATACATTTTTCTTTAATTTGTGTCGAGTGAGATTTTCACCTAGAACCCAAAGGGGGGGGTATTGGCACTTTTCATGGAAAAATGTGAAAAATTAAATTTTCAAAAAATGAAACAAATGCCTTCTAAACACCTCAAACATTCACTCTAAAACAGAAGATTGTTGTTTTTCGCAATATTTTTAGAAATTTGGGCTCTTTTAGTAACATTAACACCTGGGCTGAAGCATCTTTTATGATCATTTATTGCCTTTCAGGATACATTCTGGGTTTTATTTTGTTTATTTGATGAAAATGAACAAATTTACACACCTTGGATACATTTTTGTTTGATTTGTGTCGACTGAGATTTTCACCTAGAGCCCAAAGGGGGGGCATTGGCACTTTGAATGGAAAAATGTGAAAAATTAAATTTTCTAAAAAGGAAATAAATGCCTTCTAAACACCTCAAACATTCACTCTAAAACAGAAGATTGTTGTTTTTCGCAATATTTTTAGAAATTTGGGCTCTTTTAGTAACATTAACACCTGGGCTGAAGCATCTTTTATGATCTTTTATTGTCTTTCAGGATTCATTCTGGGTTTTATTTTTTTTATTTGATGAAAATGAACAACAATACACACCATGGAAACATTTTTGTTTGATTTGTGTCGAGTGAGATTTTCACCTAGAACCCAAAGGGGGGGGTATTGGCACTTTTCATGGAAAAATGTGAAAAATTAAATTTTCTAAAAATGAAATAAATGCCTTCTAAACACCTCGAACATTCACTCTAAAACAGAAGATTGTTGTTTTTCGCAATATTTTTAGAAATTTGGGCTCTTTTAGTAACATTAACACTTGCGCTGAAGCATCTTTTATGCTCATTTCATGTCTTTCAGGATTAATTCTGGGTTTTATTTTGTTTATTTGATGAAAATGAACAAAAATACACACCTTGGATACATTTTTGTTTGATTTGGGTCGACTGAGATTTTCACCTAGAACCCAAAGGGGGGGCATTGGCACTTTGAATGAAAAAATGTGAAAAATTAAATTTTCTAAAAATGAAATAAATGCCTTATAAACACCTCAAACATTCACTCTAAAACAGAAGATTGTTGTTTTTCGCAATATTTTTAGAAATTTGTGCTCTTTTAGTAACATTAACACCTGGGCTGAAGCATCTTTTATGCTCATTTCTTGTCTTTCAGGATTAATTCTGTGTTTTATTTTGTTTATTTGATGAAAATGAACAACAATACACACCATGGAAACATTTTTGTTTGATTTGTGTCAAGTTAAATTTTCAACTAGAACCCAAAGGGGGGGTATTGGCACTTTTCATGGAAAAATGTGAAAAATTAAATTTTCTAAAAATGAAATAAATGCCTTCTAAACACCTCAAACATTCACTCTAAAACAGAAGATTGTTGTTTTTCGCAATATTTTTAGAAATTTGGGCTCTTTTAGTAACATTAACACCTGGGCTTAAGCATCTTTTATGATCTTTTATTGTCTTTCAGGATTCATTCTGGGTTTTATTTTGTTTATTTGATGAAAATGAACAACAATACACACCTTGGATACATTTTTGTTTGATTTGTGTCGAGTGAGATTATCACCTAGAACCCAAAGGGGGTGGTATTGGCACTTTTAATGGAAAAATGTGAAAAATTAAATTTTCTAAAAATAAAATAAATGCCTTCTAAACACCTCAAACATTCACTCTAAAACAGAGGATTGTTGTTTTTCGCAATATTTTTAGAAATTTGGGCTCTTTTAGTAACATTAACATTTGGGCTGAAGCATCTTTTATGATCATTTATTGTCTTTCAGGATACATTCTGGGTTTTCTTTTGTTTATTTGATGAAAATGAACAACAATACACACCTTGGATACATTTTTGTTTGATTTTTGTCGAATGAGATTTTCACCTAGAACCCAAAGGGGGGGTATTGGCACTTTTCATGGAAAAATGTGAAAAATTAAATTTTCTAAAAATGAAATAAATGCCTTCTAAACACCTCAAACATTCACTATAAAACAGAAGATTGTTGTTTTTCGCAATATTTTTAGAAATTTGGGCTCTCTTAGTTACATTAACACTTGCGCTGAAGCATCTTTTATGCTCATTTCATGTCTTTCAGGATTAATTCTGGGTTTTATTTGTTTATTTGATGAAAATGAACAAAAATACACACCATGGAAACATTTTTGTTTGATTTGTGTCGAGTGATATTTTCACCTAGAACCCAAAGGGGGGGGGGTATTGGCACTTTTCATGGAAAAATGTAAAAAATTAAATTTTCTAAAAATGAAATAAATGCCTTCTAAACACCTCAAACATTCACTCTAAAACAGAAGATTGTTGTTTTTCGCAATATTTTTAGAAATTTGGGCTCTTTTAGTAACATTAACACTTGCGCTGAAGCATCTTTTATGCTCATTTCATGTCTTTCAGGATTAATTCTGGGTTTTATTTTGTTTATTTGATGAAAATGAACAACAATACACACCTTGGATAAATTTTTGTTTGATTTGTGCGGAGTGAGATTTTCACCTAGAACCCAAAGGGGGGGTATTGGCACTTTTCATGGAAAAATGTGAAAAATTAAATTTTCTAAAAATGAAATTGATGCCTTCTAAACACCTCAAACATTCACTCTAAAACAGAAGATTGGTATTTTTCGCAATATTTTTAGAAATTTGGGCTCTTTTAGTAACATTAACACCTGCGCTGAAGCATCTTTTATGATCATTTATTGTCTTTCAGGATTAATTCTGTGTTTTATTTTGTTTATTTGATGAAAATGAACAACAATACACACCATGGAAACATTTTTGTTTGATTTGTGTCAGGTTAGATTTTCACCTAGAACCCAAAGGGGAAGGTATTGGCACTTTTCATGGAAAAATGTGAAAAATTAAATTTTCTAAAAATGAAATAAATGCCTTCTAAACACCTCAAACATTCACTCTTAAACAGAAGATTGTTGTTTTTCGCAATATTTTTAGAAATTTGGGCTCTTTTAGTAACATAAACACCTGGGCTGAAGCATCTTTAATGATCATTTATTGTCTTTCAGGATACATTCTGGGTTTTATTTTGTTTATTTGATGAAAATGAACAACAATACACACCTTGGATACATTTTTGTTTAATTTGTGTCGAGTGAGATTTTCACCTAGAACCCAAAGGGGGGGTATTGGCACTTTTCATGGAAAAATGTGAAAAATTAAATTTTCTAAAAATGAAATAAATGCCTTCTAAACACCTCAAACATTCACTCTAAAACAGAAGATTGTTGTTTTTCGCAATATTTTTAGAAATTTAAGCTCTTTTAGTAACATTAACACTTTGGCTGAAGCATCTTTTATGATCTTTTATTGTCTTTCAGGATTAATTCTGGGTTTTACTTGTTTATTTGATGAAAATGAACAACAATACAAACCATGGATACATTTTTGTTTGATTTCTGTCGACTGAGGTTTTCACCTAGAACCCAAAGGGCATTGGCACTTTTCATGGAAAAATGTGAAAAATTAAATTTTCTAAAAATGAAGTAAATGCCTTATAAACACCTCAAACATTCACTCTAAAACAGAAGATTGTTGTTTTTCCCAATATTTTTAGAAATTTGGGCTCTTTTAGTAACATTAACACTTGCGCTGAAGCATCTTTTATGCTCATTTCTTGTCTTTCAGGATTAATTCTGGGTTTTACTTGTTTATTTGATGAAAATGAACAACAATACAAACCATGGATAAATTTTTGTTTGATTTGTGCGGAGTGAGATTTTCACCTAGAACCCAAAGGGGGGGTATTGGCACTTTTCATGGAAAAATGTGAAAAATTAAATTTTCTAAAAATGAAATTGATGCCTTCTAAACACCTCAAACATTCACTCTAAAACAGAAGATTGGTATTTTTCGCAATATTTTTAGAAATTTGGGCTCTTTTAGTAACATTAACACCTGCGCTGAAGCATCTTTTATGATCATTTATTGTCTTTCAGGATACATTCTGGGTTTTATTTTGTTTATTTGATGAAAATGAACAACAATACACACCTTGGATACATTTTTGTTTGATTTCTGTCGACTGAGGTTTTCACCTAGAACCCAAAGGGCATTGGCACTTTTCATGGAAAAATGTGAAAAATTAAATTTTCTAAAAATGAAGTAAATGCCTTATAAACACCTCAAACATTCACTCTAAAACAGAAGATTGTTGTTTTTCGCAATATTTTTAGAAATTTGGGCTCTTTTAGTAACATTAACACCTAGGCTGAAGCATCTTTTATGATCATTTATTGTCTTTCAGGATACATTCTGGGTTTTATTTTGTTTATTTGATGAAAATGAACAACAATACACACCTTGGATACATTTTTGTTTAATTTGTGTCGAGTGAGATTTTCACCTAGAACCCAAAGGGGGGGTATTGGCACTTTTCATGGAAAAATGTGAAAAATTAAATTTTCTAAAAATGAAATAAATGCCTTCTAAACACCTCAAACATTCACTCTAAAACAGAAGATTGTTGTTTTTCGCAATATTTTTAGAAATTTAAGCTCTTTTAGTAACATTAACACTTTGGCTGAAGCATCTTTTATGATCTTTTATTGTCTTTCAGGATTCATTCTGGGTTTTATTTTGTTTATTTGATGAAAATGAACAACAATACACACCTTGGATACATTTTTGTTTGATTTGTGTCGAGTGAGATTTTCACCTAGAACCCAAAGGGGGGGGGTATTGGCACTTTTCATGGAAAAATGTGAAAAATTAAATTTTCTAAAAATAAAATAAATGCCTTCTAAACACCTCAAACATTCACTCTAAAACCAAAGATTGTTGTTTTTCCCAATATTTTTAGAAATTTGGGCTCTTTTAGTAACATTAACACTTGCGCTGAAGCATCTTTTATGCTCATTTCTTGTCTTTCAGGATTAATTCTGGGTTTTACTTGTTTATTTGATGAAAATGAACAACAATACAAACCATGGAAACATTTTTGTTTGATTTGTGTCGAGTGAGATTTTCACCTAGAATCCAAAGGGGGGGGTATGGGCACTTTTAATGGAAAAATGTAAAAAATTAAATTTTCTAAAAATGAAATAAATGCCTTCTAAACACCTCAAACATTCACTCTAAAACAGAAGATTGTTGTTTTTCGCAATATTTTTAGAAATTTGGGCTCTTTTAGTAACATTAACACCTGGGCTGAAGCATCTTTTATGATCATTTATTGTCTTTCATGATACATTCTTTGTTTTATTTTGTTTATTTGATGAAAATGAACAACAATACACACCTTGGATACATTTTTGTTTTATTTGTGTCGACTGAGATTTTCACATTGAACCCATTGGCACTTTTCATGGAAAAATGTGAAAAATTTAATTTTCTAAAAATGAAATAAATGCCTTATAAACACCTCAAACATTCACTCTTAAACAGAAGATTGTTGTTTTTCGCAATATTTTTAGAAATTTGGGCTCTTTTAGTAACATTAACACCTGGGCTGAAGCATCTTTTATGCTCATTTCTTGTCTTTCAGGATTAATTCTGTGTTTTATTTTGTTTATTTGATGAAAATGAACAACAATACACACCATGGAAACATTTTTGTTTGATTTGTGTCAAGTTAGATTTTCACCTAGAACCCAAAGGGGGGTATTGGCACTTTTCATGGAAAAATGTGAAAAATTAAATTTTCTAAAAATGAAATAAATGCCTTCTTAACACCTCAAACATTCACTCTAAAAGAGAAGATTGTTGTTTTTCGCAATATTTTTAAAAATTTGGGCTCTTTTGGTAACATTAACACTTGCGCTGAAGTATCTTTTATGCTCATTTCTTGTCTTTCAGGATTAATTCTGGGTTTTATTTTGTTTATTTGATGAAAATGAACAACAATACACACCTTGGAAACATTTTTGTTTGATTTGTGTCGAGTGAGATTTTCACCTAGAACCCAAAGGGGGGGTATTGGCACTTTTCATGGAAAAATGTAAAAAATTAAATTTTCTAAAAATGAAATAAATGCCTTCTAAACACCTCAAACATTCACTCTAAAAAAGAATATTGTTGTTTTTCGCAATATTTTTAGAAATTTGGGCTCTTTTAGTAACATTAACACCTGGGCTGAAGCATCTTTTATGCTCATTTCTTGTCTTTCAGGATTAATTCTGTGTTTTATTTTGTTTATTTGATGAAAATGAACAAATATACACACTGGAAACATTTCTGTTTGATTTGTGTCGACTGAGATTTTCACCTAGAACCCAAAGGGGGGGGCATTGGCACTTTTCATGGAAAAATGTGAAAAATTAAATTTTCTAAAAATGAAATAAATGCCTTTAAAACACCTCAAACATTCACTCTAAAACAGAAGATTGTTGTTTTTCGCAATATTTTTAGAAATTTGGGCTCTTTTAGTAACATTAACACCTGGGCTGAAGCATCTTTTATGATCATTTATTGTCTTTCAGGATACATTCTGGGTTTTATTTTGTTTATTTGATGAAAATGAACAACAATACACACCATGGAAACATTTTTGATTGATATGTGTCGAGTGAGATTTTCACCTAGAACCCAAAGGGGGGGTATTGGCACTTTTCATGGAAAAATGTGAAAAATTAAATTTTCTAAAAATGAAATAAATGCCATCTAAACACCTCAAACATTCACTCTAAAACAGAAGATTGTTGTGTTTCGCAATATTTTTAGAAATTTGGGCTCTTTTAGTAACATAAACACCTGGGCTGAAGCATCTTTTATGATCTTTTATTGTCTTTCAGGATTAATTCTGGGTTTTATTTTGTTTATTTGATGAAAATTAACAACAATACACACCTTGGATACATTTTTGTTTGATTTGTGTCGAGTGAGATTTTCACCTAGAACCCAAAGGGGGGGTATTGGCACTTTTCATGGAAAAATGTGAAAAATTAAATTTTCTAAAAATGAAATAAATGCCTTCTAAACACCTCAAACATTCACTCTAAAACAGAAGATTGTTGTTTTTCGCAATATTTTTGAAATTTGGGCTCTTTTAGTAACATTAACATCTGGGGTGAAGCATCTTTTATGATCTTTTGTTGTCTTTCAGGATTCATTCTGGGTTTTATTTTGTTTATTTGATGAAAATGAACAACAATACACACCTTGGATACATTTTTGTTTGATTTGTGTCGAGTGAGATTTTCACCTAGAACCCAAAGGGGGGGGTATTGGCACTTTTCATGGAAAAATGTGAAATAAAATTTTCTAAAAATGAAATAAATGCCTTCTAAACACCCCAAACATTCACTCTAAAACAGAAGATTGTTGTTTTTCGCAATATTTTTGAAATTTGGGCTCTTTTAGTAACATTTACATCTGGGGGGAAACATCTTTTATGATCTTTTGTTGTCTTTCAGGATTCATTCTGGGTTTTATTTTGTTTATTTGATGAAAATGAACAACAATACACACCTTGGATAAATTTTTGTTTGATTTGTGCGGAGTGAGATTTTCACCTAGAACCCAAAGGTATTGGCACTTTTCATGGAAAAATGTGAAAAATTAAATTTTCTAAAAATGAAATTGATGCCTTCTAAACACCTCAAACATTCACTCTAAAACAGAAGATTGGTATTTTTCGCAATATTTTTAGAAATTTGGGCTCTTTTAGTAACATTAACACCTGCGCTGAAGCATCTTTTATGATCATTTATTGTCTTTCAGGATACATTCTGGGTTTTATTTTGTTTATTTGATGAAAATGAACAACAATACACACCTTGGATACATTTTTGTTTGATTTCTGTCGACTGAGGTTTTCACCTAGAACCCAAAGGGCATTGGCACTTTTCATGGAAAAATGTGAAAAATTAAATTTTCTAAAAATGAAGTAAATGCCTTATAAACACCTCAAACATTCACTCTAAAACAGAAGATTGTTGTTTTTCGCAATATTTTTAGAAATTTGGGCTCTTTTAGTAACATTAACACCTAGGCTGAAGCATCTTTTATGATCATTTATTGTCTTTCAGGATACATTCTGGGTTTTATTTTGTTTATTTGATGAAAATGAACAACAATACACACCTTGGATACATTTTTGTTTAATTTGTGTCGAGTGAGATTTTCACCTAGAACCCAAAGGGGGGGTATTGGCACTTTTCATGGAAAAATGTGAAAAATTAAATTTTCTAAAAATGAAATAAATGCCTTCTAAACACCTCAAACATTCACTCTAAAACAGAAGATTGTTGTTTTTCGCAATATTTTTAGAAATTTAAGCTCTTTTAGTAACATTAACACTTTGGCTGAAGCATCTTTTATGATCTTTTATTGTCTTTCAGGATTCATTCTGAGTTTTATTTTGTTTATTTGATGAAAATGAACAACAATACACACCTTGGATACATTTTTGTTTGATTTGTGTCGAGTGAGATTTTCACCTAGAACCCAAAGGGGGGGGGTATTGGCACTTTTCATGGAAAAATGTGAAAAATTAAATTTTCTAAAAATAAAATAAATGCCTTCTAAACACCTCAAACATTCACTCTAAAACCAAAGATTGTTGTTTTTCCCAATATTTTTAGAAATTTGGGCTCTTTTAGTAACATTAACACTTGCGCTGAAGCATCTTTTATGCTCATTTCTTGTTTTTCAGGATTAATTCTGGGTTTTACTTGTTTATTTGATGAAAATGAACAACAATACACACCATGGAAACATTTTTGTTTGATTTGTGTCGAGTGAGATTTTCACCTAGAATCCAAAGGGGGGGGTATTGGCACTTTTAATGGAAAAATGTAAAAAATTAAATTTTCTAAAAATGAAATAAATGCCTTCTAAACACCTCAAACATTCACTCTAAAACAGAAGATTGTTGTTTTTCGCAATATTTTTAGAAATTTGGGCTCTTTTAGTAACATTAACACCTGGGCTGAAGCATCTTTTATGATCATTTATTGTCTTTCATGATACATTCTTGGTTTTATTTTGTTTATTTGATGAAAATGAACAACAATACACACCTTGGATACATTTTTGTTTTATTTGTGTCGACTGAGATTTTCACATTGAACCCATTGCCACTTTTCATGGAAAAATGTGAAAAATTAAATTTTCTAAAAATGAAATAAATGCCTTATAAACACCTCAAACATTCACTCTAAAACAGAAGATTGTTGTTTTTCGCAATATTTTTAGAAATTTGGGCTCTTTTAGTAACATTAACACCTGGGCTGAAGCATCTTTTATGCTCATTTCTTGTCTTTCAGGATTAATTCTGTGTTTTATTTTGTTTATTTGATGAAAATGAACAACAATACACACCATGGAAACATTTTTGTTTGATTTGTGTCAAGTTAGATTTTCACCTAGAACCCAAAGGGGGGGGGTATTGGCACTTTTCATGGAAAAATGTAAAAAATTAAATTTTCTAAAAATGAAATAAATGCCTTCTAAGCACCTCAAACATTCACTCTAAAAAAGAATATTGTTGTTTTTTGCAATATTTTTAGAAATTTGGGCTCTTTTAGTAACATTAACACCTGGGCTGAAGCATCTTTTATGCTCATTTCTTGTCTTTCAGGATTAATTCTGTGTTTTATTTTGTTTATTTGATGAAAATGAACAAATATACACACTGGAAACATTTCTGTTTGATTTGTGTCGACTGATTTTTTCACCTAGAACCCAAAGGGGGGGGCATTGGCACTTTTCATGGAAAAATGTGAAAAATTAAATTTTCTAAAAATGAAATAAATGCCTTTAAAACACCTCAAACATTCACTCTAAAACAGAAGATTGTTGTTTTTCGCAATATTTTTAGAAATTTGGGCTCTTTTAGTAACATTAACACCTGGGCTGAAGCATCTTTTATGATCATTTATTGTCTTTCAGAATACATTCTGGGTTTAATTTTGTTTATTTGATGAAAATGAACAACAATACACACCTTGGATACATTTTTGTTTGATTTGTGTCGACTGAGATTTTCACCTAGAACCCAAAGGGGGGGCATTGGCACTTTGAATGGAAAAATGTGAAAAATTAAATTTTCTAAAAAGGAAATAAATGCCTTCTAAACACCTCAAACATTCACTCTAAAACAGAAGATTGTTGTTTTTCGCAATATTTTTAGAAATTTGGGCTCTTTTAGTAACATTAACACCTGGGCTGAAGCATCTTTTATGATCTTTTATTGTCTTTCAGGATTCATTCTGGGTTTTATTTTGTTTATTTGATGAAAATGAACAACAATACACACCTTGGATACATTTTTGTTTGATTTGTGTCGAGTGAGATTTTCACGTAGAACCCAAAGGGGGGGGTATTGGCACTTTTCATGGAAAAATGTGAAAAGTTAAATTTTCTAAAAATGAAATAAATGCCTTCTAAACACCTCAAACATTCACTCTTAAACAGAAGATTGTTGTTTTTCGCAATATTTTTAGAAATTTGGGCTCTTTTAGTAACATTAACACCTGGGCTGAAGCATCTTTTATGATCATTTATTGTGTTTCAGGATACATTCTTGGTTTTATTTTGTTTATTTGATGAAAATGAACAACAATACACACCTTGGATATATTTTTGTTTGATTTGTATCGAGTGAGATTTTCACCTAGAACCCAAAGGGGGGGTATTGGCACTTTTCATGGAAAAATGTGAAAAATTAAATTTTCTAAAAATGAAATAAATGCCTTCTAAACACCTCAAACATTCACTCTAAAACAGAAGATTGTTGTTTTTCGCAATATTTTTAGAAATATCGGCTCTTTTAGTAACATAAACACCTGGGCTGAAGCATCTTTTATGATCATTTATTGTCTTTCAGGATACATTCTGGGTTTTATTTTGTTTATTTGATGAAAATGAACAACAATACACACCTTGGATACATTTTAGTTTGATTTGTGTCGAGTGAGATTTTCACCTAGAACCCAAAGGGGGGCATTGGCACTTTGAATGGAAAAATGTAAAAATTAAATTTTCTAAAAATGAAATAAATGCCTTCTAAACACCTCAAACATTCACTCTAAAACAGAAGATTGTTGTTTTTCTCAATATTTTTAGAAATTTGCGCTCTTTTAGTAACATTAACACCTGGGCTGAAGCATCTTTTATGATCTTTTATTGTCTTTCAGGATTCATTCTGGGTTTTATTTTGTTTATTTGAGGAAAATGAACAACAATACACACCTTGGATACATTTTTGTTTGATTTGTGACGACTGAGATTTTCACCTAGAACCCAAAGGGGGGGGTATTGGCACTTTTCATGGAAAAATGTGAAAAATTAAATTTTCAAAAAATGAAACAAATGCCTTCTAAACACCTCAAACATTCACTCTAAAACAGAAGATTGTTGTTTTTCGCAATATTTTTAGAAATTTGGGCTCTTTTAGTAACATTAACACCTGGGCTGAAGCATCTTTTATGATCATTTATTGTCTTTCAGGATACATTCTGGGTTTTATTTTGTTTATTTGATGAAAATGAACAAATTTACACACCTTGGATACATTTTTGTTTGATTTGTGTCGACTGAGATTTTCACCTAGAACCCAAAGGGGGGGCATTGGCACTTTGAATGGAAAAATGTGAAAAATTAAATTTTCTAAAAAGGAAATAAATGCCTTCTAAACACCTCAAACATTCACTCTAAAACAGAAGATTGTTGTTTTTCGCAATATTTTTAGAAATTTGGGCTCTTTTAGTAACATTAACACCTGGGCTGAAGCATCTTTTATGATCTTTTATTGTCTTTCAGGATTCATTCTGGGTTTTATTTTTTTTATTTGATGAAAATGAACAACAATACACACCATGGAAACATTTTTGTTTGATTTGTGTCGAGTGAGATTTTCACCTAGAACCCAAAGGGGGGGGTATTGGCACTTTTCATGGAAAAATGTGAAAAATTAAATTTTCTAAAAATGAAATAAATGCCTTCTAAACACCTCAAACATTCACTCTAAAACAGAAGATTGTTGTTTTTCGCAATATTTTTAGAAATTTGGGCTCTTTTAGTAACATTAACACCTGGGCTGAAGCATCTTTTATGATCATTTATTGTCTTTCAGGATACATTCTGGGTTTTATTTTGTTTATTTGATGAAAATGAACAACAATACACACCTTGGATACATTTTTGTTTGATTTGGGTCGACTGAGATTTTCACCTAGAACCCAAAGGGGGGGCATTGGCACTTTGAATGAAAAAATGTGAAAAATTAAATTTTCTAAAAATGAAATAAATGCCTTATAAACACCTCAAACATTCACTCTAAAACAGAAGATTGTTGTTTTTCGCAATATTTTTAGAAATTTGTGCTCTTTTAGTAACATTAACACCTGGGCTGAAGCATCTTTTATGCTCATTTCTTGTCTTTCAGGATTAATTCTGTGTTTTATTTTGTTTATTTGATGAAAATGAACAACAATACACACCATGGAAACATTTTTGTTTGATTTGTGTCAAGTTAAATTTTCAACTAGAACCCAAAGGGGGGGTATTGGCACTTTTCATGGAAAAATGTGAAAAATTAAATTTTCTAAAAATGAAATAAATGCCTTCTAAACACCTCAAACATTCACTCTAAAACAGAAGATTGTTGTTTTTCGCAATATTTTTAGAAATTTGGGCTCTTTTAGTAACATTAACACCTGGGCTTAAGCATCTTTTATGATCTTTTATTGTCTTTCAGGATTCATTCTGGGTTTTATTTTGTTTATTTGATGAAAATGAACAACAATACACACCTTGGATACATTTTTGTTTGATTTGTGTCGAGTGAGATTATCACCTAGAACCCAAAAGGGGTGGTATTGGCACTTTTAATGGAAAAATGTGAAAAATTAAATTTTCTAAAAATAAAATAAATGCCTTCTAAACACCTCAAACATTCACTCTAAAACAGAGGATTGTTGTTTTTCGCAATATTTTTAGAAATTTGGGCTCTTTTAGTAACATTAACATTTGGGCTGAAGCATCTTTTATGATCATTTATTGTCTTTCAGGATACATTCTGGGTTTTCTTTTGTTTATTTGATGAAAATGAACAACAATACACACCTTGGATACATTTTTGTTTGATTTTTGTCGAATGAGATTTTCACCTAGAACCCAAAGGGGGGGTATTGGCACTTTTCATGGAAAAATGTGAAAAATTAAATTTTCTAAAAATGAAATAAATGCCTTCTAAACACCTCAAACATTCACTATAAAACAGAAGATTGTTGTTTTTCGCAATATTTTTAGAAATTTGGGCTCTCTTAGTTACATTAACACTTGCGCTGAAGCATCTTTTATGCTCATTTCATGTCTTTCAGGATTAATTCTGGGTTTTATTTGTTTATTTGATGAAAATGAACAAAAATACACACCATGGAAACATTTTTGTTTGATTTGTGTCGAGTGATATTTTCACCTAGAACCCAAAGGGGGGGGGTATTGGCACTTTTCATGGAAAAATGTAAAAAATTAAATTTTCTAAAAATGAAATAAATGCCTTCTAAACACCTCAAACATTCACTCTAAAACAGAAGATTGTTGTTTTTCGCAATATTTTTAGAAATTTGGGCTCTTTTAGTAACATTAACACTTGCGCTGAAGCATCTTTTATGCTCATTTCATGTCTTTCAGGATTAATTCTGGGTTTTATTTTGTTTATTTGATGAAAATGAACAAAAATACACACCATGGAAACATTTTTGTTTGATTTGTGTCAAGTGAGATTTTCACCTAGAACCCAAAGGGGGGGGTATTGGCACTTTTCATGGAAAAATGTGAAAAATTAAATTTTCTAAAAATGAAATAAATGCCTTCTAAACACCTCAAACATTCACTCTAAGACAGAAGATTGTTGTTTTTCGCAATATTTTTAGAAATTTGGGCTCTTTTAGTAACATTAACACCTGGGCTGAAGCATCTTTTATGATCATTTATTGTTTTTCAGGATACATTCTGGGTTTTATTTTGTTTATTTGATGAAAATGAACAACAATACACACCTTGGATACATTTTTGTTTGATTTGGGTCGACTGAGATTTTCACCTAGAACCCAAAGGGGGGGCATTGGCACTTTGAATGAAAAAATGTGAAAAATTAAATTTTCTAAAAATGAAATAAATGCCTTATAAACACCTCAAACATTCACTCTAAAACAGAAGATTGTTGTTTTTCGCAATATTTTTAGAAATTTGTGCTCTTTTAGTAACATTAACACCTGGGCTGAAGCATCTTTTATGCTCATTTCTTGTCTTTCAGGATTAATTCTGTGTTTTATTTTGTTTATTTGATGAAAATGAACAACAATACACACCATGGAAACATTTTTGTTTGATTTGTGTCAAGTTAAATTTTCAACTAGAACCCAAAGGGGGGGTATTGGCACTTTTCATGGAAAAATGTGAAAAATTAAATTTTCTAAAAATGAAATAAATGCCTTCTAAACACCTCAAACATTCACTCTAAAACAGAAGATTGTTGTTTTTCGCAATATTTTTAGAAATTTGGGCTCTTTTAGTAACATTAACACCTGGGCTTAAGCATCTTTTATGATCTTTTATTGTCTTTCAGGATTCATTCTGGGTTTTATTTTGTTTATTTGATGAAAATGAACAACAATACACACCTTGGATACATTTTTGTTTGATTTGTGTCGAGTGAGATTATCACCTAGAACCCAAAGGGGGTGGTATTGGCACTTTTAATGGAAAAATGAGAAAAAATAATTTTCTAAAAATGAAATAAATGCCTTCTAAACACCTCAAACATTCACTCTAAAACAGAGGATTGTTGTTTTTCGCAATATTTTTAGAAATTTGGGCTCTTTTAGTAACATTAACATTTGGGCTGAAGCATCTTTTATGATCATTTATTGTCTTTCAGGAGACATTCTGGGTTTTCTTTTGTTTATTTGATGAAAATGAACAACAATACACACCTTGGATACATTTTTGTTTGATTTTTGTCGAATGAGATTTTCACCTAGAACCCAAAGGGGGGGTATTGGCACTTTTCATGGAAAAATGTGAAAAATTAAATTTTCTAAAAATGAAATAAATGCCTTCTAAACACCTCAAACATTCACTATAAAACAGAAGATTGTTGTTTTTCGCAATATTTTTAGAAATTTGGGCTCTCTTAGTTACATTAACACTTGCGCTGAAGCATCTTTTATGCTCATTTCATGTCTTTCAGGATTAATTCTGGGTATTATTTGTTTATTTGATGAAAATGAACAAAAATACACACCATGGAAACATTTTTGTTTGATTTGTGTCGAGTGATATTTTCACCTAGAACCCAAAGGGGGGGGGGTATTGGCACTTTTCATGGAAAAATGTAAAAAATTAAATTTTCTAAAAATGAAATAAATGCCTTCTAAACACCTCAAACATTCACTCTAAAACAGAAGATTGTTGTTTTTCGCAATATTTTTAGAAATTTAAGCTCTTTTAGTAACATTAACACTTGGGCTGAAGCATCTTTTATGATCTTTTATTGTCTTTCAGGATTCATTCTGGGTTTTATTTTGTTTATTTGATGAAAATGAACAAGATTACACACCTTGGATACATTTTTGTTTGATTTGTGTCGAGTGAGATTTTCACCTAGAACCCAAAGGGGGGGGTATTGGCAGTTTTCATGGAAAAATGTGAAAAATTAAATTTTCTAAAAATGAAATAAATGCCTTCTAAACACCTCAAACATTCACTCTAAAACAGAAGATTGTTGTTTTTCGCAATATTTTTAGAAATTTGGGCTCTTTTAGTAACATAAACACCGGGGCTGAAGCATCTTTTATGATCATTTATTGTCTTTCAGGATACATTCTGGGTTTTATTTTGTTTATTTGATGAAAATGAACAACAATACACACCTTGGATACATTTTTCTTTAATTTGTGTCGAGTGAGATTTTCACCTAGAACCCAAAGGGGGGGGGTATTGGCACTTTTCATGGAAAAATGTGAAAAATTAAATTTTCAAAAAATGAAACAAATGCCTTCTAAACACCTCAAACATTCACTCTAAAACAGAAGATTGTTGTTTTTCGCAATATTTTTAGAAATTTGGGCTCTTTTAGTAACATTAACACCTGGGCTGAAGCATCTTTTATTATCATTTATTGTTTTTCAGGATACATTCTGGGTTTTATTTTGTTTATTTGATGAAAATGAACAAATTTACACACCTTGGATACATTTTTGTTTGATTTGTGTCGAGTGAGATTTTCACCTAGAACCCAAAGGGGGGGAATTGGCACTTTTCATGGAAAAATGTGAAAAATTAAATTTTCTAAAAATGAAATAAATGCCTTCTAAACACCTCAAACATTCACTCTAAAACAGAAGATTGTTGTTTTTCGCAATATTTTTATAAATTTGGGCTCTTTTAGTAACATTAACACTTGCGCTGAAGCATCTTTTATGCTCATTTCATGTCTTTCAGGATTAATTCTGGGTTTTATTTTGTTTATTTGATGAAAATGAACAAAAATACACACCATGGAAACATTTTTGTTTGATTTGTGTCAAGTGAGATTTTCACCTAGAACCCAAAGGGGGGGGTATTGGCACTTTTCATGGAAAAATGTGAAAAATTAAATTTTCTAAAAATGAAATAAATGCCTTCTAAACACCTCAAACATTCACTCTAAAACAGAAGATTGTTGTTTTTCGCAATATTTTTAGAAATTTGGGCTCTTTTAGTAACATTAACACCTGGGCTGAAGCATCTTTTATGATCATTTATTGTCTTTAAGGATACATTCTGGGTTTTATTTTGTTTATTTGATGAAAATGAACAACAATACACACCTTGGATACATTTTTGTTTGATTTGGGTCGACTGAGATTTTCACCTAGAACCCAAAGGGGGGGCATTGGCACTTTGAATGAAAAAATGTGAAAAATTAAATTTTCTAAAAATGAAATAAATGCCTTATAAACACCTCAAACATTCACTCTAAAACAGAAGATTGTTGTTTTTCGCAATATTTTTAAAAATTTGTGCTCTTTTAGTAACATTAACACCTGGGCTGAAGCATCTTTTATGCTCATTTCTTGTCTTTCAGGATTAATTCTGTGTTTTATTTTGTTTATTTGATGAAAATGAACAACAATACACACCATGGAAACATTTTTGTTTGAATTGTGTCAAGTTAAATTTTCAACTAGAACCCAAAGGGGGGGTATTGGCACTTTTCATGGAAAAATGTGAAAAATTAAATTTTCTAAAAATGAAATAAATGCCTTCTAAACACCTCAAACATTCACTCTAAAACAGAAGATTGTTGTTTTTCGCAATATTTTTAGAAATTTGGGCTCTTTTAGTAACATTAACACCTGGGCTTAAGCATCTTTTATGATCTTTTATTGTCTTTCAGGATTCATTCTGGGTTTTATTTTGTTTATTTGATGAAAATGAACAACAATACACACCTTGGATACATTTTTGTTTGATTTGTGTCGAGTGAGATTATCACCTAGAACCCAAAGGGGGTGGTATTGGCACTTTTAATGGAAAAATGTGAAAAATTAAATTTTCTAAAAATGAAATAAATGCCTTCTAAACACCTCAAACATTCACTCTAAAACAGAGGATTGTTGTTTTTCGCAATATTTTTAGAAATTTGGGCTCTTTTAGTAACATTAACATTTGGGCTGAAGCATCTTTTATGATCATTTATTGTCTTTCAGGATACATTCTGGGTTTTCTTTTGTTTATTTGATGAAAATGAACAACAATACACACCTTGGATACATTTTTGTTTGATTTTTGTCGAATGAGATTTTCACCTAGAACCCAAAGGGGGGGTATTGGCACTTTTCATGGAAAAATGTGAAAAATTAAATTTTCTAAAAATGAAATAAATGCCTTCTAAACACCTCAAACATTCACTATAAAACAGAAGATTGTTGTTTTTCGCAATATTTTTAGAAATTTGGGCTCTCTTAGTTACATTAACACTTGCGCTGAAGCATCTTTTATGCTCATTTCATGTCTTTCAGGATTAATTCTGGGTTTTATTTATTTGATGAAAATGAACAAAAATACACATCATGGAAACATTTTTGTTTGATTTGTGTCGAGTGATATTTTCACCTAGAACCCAAAGGGGGGGGGGGTATTGGCACTTTTCATGGAAAAATGTAAAAAAATAAATTTTCTAAAAATGAAATAAATGCCTTCTAAACACCTCAAACATTCACTCTAAAACAGAAGATTGTTGTTTTTCGCAATATTTTTAGAAATTTAAGCTCTTTTAGTAACATTAACACTTGGGCTGAAGCATCTTTTATGATCTTTTATTGTCTTTCAGGATTCATTCTGGGTTTTATTTTGTTTATTTGATGAAAATGAACAACATTACACACCTTGGATACATTTTTGTTTGATTTGTGTCGAGTGAGATTTTCACCTAGAACACAAAGGGGGGGGTATTGGCAGTTTTCATGGAAAAATGTGAAAAATTCAATTTTCTAAAAATGAAATAAATGCCTTCTAAACACCTCAAACATTCACTCTAAAACAGAAGATTGTTGTTTTTTGCAATATTTTTAGAAATTTGGGCTCTCTTAGTTACATTAACACTTGCGCTGAAGCATCTTTTATGCTCATTTCTTGTCCTTCAAGATTAATTCTGGTTTTTATTTTGTTTATTTGATGAAAATGAACAACAATACACACCATGGAAACATTTTTGTTTGATTTGTGTCAAGTGAGATTTTCACCTAGAACCCAAAGGGGGGGGTATTGGCACTTTTCATGGAAAAATGTGAAAAATTAAATTTTCTAAAAATGAAATAAATGCCTTCTAAACACCTCAAACATTCACTCTAAAACAGAAGATTGTTGTTTTTCGCAATATTTTTAGAAATTTGGGCTCTTTTAGTAACATTAACACCTGGGCTGAAGCATCTTTTATGATCATTTATTGTCTTTCAGGATACATTCTGGGTTTTATTTTGTTTATTTGATGAAAATGATCAACAATACACACCTTGGATACATTTTTGTTTGATTTGTGTCGACTGAGATTTTCACCTAGAACCCAAAGGGGGGGCATTGGCACTTTTCATGGAAAAATGTGAAAAATTAAATTTTCTAAAAATGAAATAAATGCCTTCTAAACACCTCAAACATTCACTCTAAAACAGAAGATTGTTGTTTTTCGCAATATTTTTAGAAATTTGGGCTCTCTTAGTTACATTAACACTTGCGCTGAAGCATCTTTTATGCTCATTTCATGTCTTTCAGGATTAATTCTGGGTTTTATTTGTTTATTTGATGAAAATGAACAAAAATACACACCATGGAAACATTTTTGTTTGATTTGTGTCGAGTGATATTTTCCCCTAGAACCCAAAGGGGGGGGGTATTGGCACTTTTCATGGAAAAATGTGAAAAATTATTTTTTCTAAAAATGAAATAAATGCCTTCTAAACACCTCAAACATTCACTCTAAAACAGAAGATTGTTGTTTTTCGCAATATTTTTAGAAATTTGGGCTCTTTTAGTAACATTAACCCTGGGCTGAAGCATCTTTTATGATCATTTATTGTCTTTCAGGATACATTCTGGGTTTTATTTTGTTTATTTGATGAAAATGAACAACAATACACACCTTGGATACATTTTTGTTTGATTTGTGTCGACTGAGATTTTCACCTAGAACGCAATGGGGGGGTATTGGCACTTTTCATGGAAAAATGTGAAAATTAAATTTTCTAAAAATGAAATAAATGCCTTCTAAACACCTCTAACATTCACTCTAAAACAGAAGATTGTTGTTTTTCGCAATATTTTTAGAAATTTGGGCTCTTTTAGTAACATTAACACCTGGGCTGAAGCATCTTTTATGATCTTTTACTGTCTTTCAGGATTCATTCTGGGTTTTATTTTGTTTATTTGATGAAAATGAACAACAATACACACCTTCGATACATTTTTGTTTGATTTGTGTCGAGTGAGATTTTCACCTAGAAACCAAAGGGGGTATTGGCACTTTTCATGGAAAAATGTGAAAAATTAAATTTTCTAAATCTGAAATAAATGCTTTCTAAACACCTCAAACATTCACCTTAAAACAGAAGATTGTTGTTTTTCGCAATATTTTTAGAAATTTGGGCTCTTTTAGTAAAATTAACACTTGCGCTGAAGCATCTTTTATGCTCATTTCATGTCTTTCAGGATTAATTCTGGGTTTTATTTTGTTTATTTGATGAAAATGAACAACAATACACACCATGGAAATATTTTTGTTTGATTTGTGTCAAGTGAGATTTTCACCTAGAACCCAAAGGGGGGGTATTGGCACTTTTCATGGAAAAATGTGAAAAATTAAATTTTCTAAAAATGAAATAAATGCCTTCTAAACACCTCAAACATTCACTCTAAAACAGAAGATTGTTGTTTTTCGCAATATTTTTAGAAATTTAAGCTCTTTTAGTAACATTAACACTTGGGCTGAAGCATCTTTTATGATCTTTTATTGTCTTTCAGGATTCATTCTGGGTTTTATTTTGTTTATTTGATGAAAATGAACAACATTACACACCTTGGATACATTTTTGTTTGATTTGTGTCGAGTGAGATTTTCACCTAGAACCCAAAGGGGGGGGTATTGGCACTTTTCATGGAAAAATGTGAAAAATTACATTTTCTAAAAATGAAATAAATACCTTCTAAACACCTCAAACATTCACTCTAAAACAGAAGATTGTTGTTTTTCACAATATTTTTAGAAATTTGGGCTCTTTTGGTAACATTAACGCTTGCGCTGAAGTATCTTTTATGCTCATTTCTTGTCTTTCAGGATTAATACTGGGTTTTATTTTGTTTATTTGATGAAAATGAACAACAATACACACCATGGAAACATATTTGTTTGATTTGTGTTGAGTGAGATTTTCACCTAGAACCCAAAGGGGGGGTATTGGCACTTTTCATGGAAAAATGTAAAAAATTAAATTTTCTAAAAATGAAATAAATGCCTTCTAAACACCTCAAACATTCACTCTAAAACATAATATTGTTGTTTTTCGCAATATTTTTAGAAATTTGGGCTCTTTTAGTAACATTAACACTTGGGCTGAAGCGTCTTTTATGATCATTTATTGTCTTTCAGGATTCATTCTGGGTTTTATTTTGTATATTTGATGAAAATGAACAACAATACACACCTTGGATACATTTTTGTTTGATTTGTGTCGAGTGAGATTTTCACCTAGAACCCAAAGGGGGGGGTATTGGCAGTTTTCATGGAAAAATGTGAAAAATTAAATTTTTAAAAAATGAAATTAATGCCTTATAAACACCTCAAACATTCACTCTAAAACAGAAGATTGTTGTTTTTCGCAATATTTTTAGAAATTTGGGCTCTCTTAGTTACATTAACATTTGCGCTGAAGCATCTTTTATGCTCATTTCTTGTCCTTCAAGATTAATTCTGGTTTTTATTTTGTTTATTTGATGAAAATGAACAACAATACACACCTTGGATACATTTTTGTTTGATTTGTGTCGACTGAGATTTTCACCTAGAACCCAAAGGGGGGGCATTGGCACTTTGAATGGAAAAATGTGAAAAATTAAATTTTTTAAAAATGAAATAAATGCCTTATAAACACCTCAAACATTCACTCTAAAACAGAAGATTGTTGTTTTTCGCAATATTTTTAGAAATTTGTGCTCTTTTAGTAACATTAACACCTGGGCTGAAGCATCTTTTATGCTCATTTCTTGTCTTTCAGGATTAATTCTGTGTTTTATTTTGTTTATTTGATGAAAATGAACAACAATACACACCATGGAAACATTTTTGTTTGATTTGTGTCAAGTTAAATTTTCAACTAGAACCCAAAGGGGGGGTATTGGCACTTTTCATGGATTAAATGTGAAAAATTAAATTTTCTAAAAATGAAATAAATGCCTTCTAAACACCTCAAACATTCACTCTAAAACAGAAGATTGTTGTTTTTCGCAATATTTTTAGAAATTTGGGCTCTTTTAGTAACATTAACACCTGGGCTTAAGCATCTTTTATGTTCTTTTATTGTCTTTCAGGATTCATTCTGGGTTTTATTTTGTTTATTTGATGAAAATGAACAACAATACACACCTTGGATACATTTTTGTTTGATTTGTGTCGAGTGAGATTATCACCTAGAACCCAAAGGGGGTGGTATTGGCACTTTTAATGGAAAAATGTGAAAAATTAAATTTTCTAAAAATGAAATAAATGCCTTCTAAACACCTCAAACATTCACTCTAAAACAGAGGATTGTTGTTTTTCGCAATATTTTTAGAAATTTGGGCTCTTTTAGTAACATTAACATTTGGGCTGAAGCATCTTTTATGATCATTTATTGTCTTTCAGGATACATTCTGGGTTTTCTTTTGTTTATTTGATGAAAATGAACAACAATACACACCTTGGATACATTTTTGTTTGATTTTTGTCGAATGAGATTTTCACCTAGAACCCAAAGGGGGGGTATTGGCACTTTTCATGGAAAAATGTGAAAAATTAAATTTTCTAAAAATGAAATAAATGCCTTCTAAACACCTCAAACATTCACTATAAAACAGAAGATTGTTGTTTTTCGCAATATTTTTAGAAATTTGGGCTCTCTTAGTTACATTAACACTTGCGCTGAAGCATCTTTTATGCTCATTTTATGTCTTTCAGGATTAATTCTGGGTTTTATTTGTTTATTTGATGAAAATGAACAACAATACACACCATGGAAACATTTTTGTTTGATTTGTGTCGAGTGATATTTTCACCTAGAACCCAAAGGGGGGGGGTATTGGCACTTTTCATGGAAAAATGTAAAAAATTAAATTTTCTAAAAATGAAATAAATGCCTTCTAAACACCTCAAACATTCACTCTAAAACAGAAGATTGTTGTTTTTCGCAATATTTTTAGAAATTTGGGCTCTTTTAGTAACATTAACACCTGGGCTGAAGCATCTTTTATGATCTTTTATTGTCTTTCAGGATTCATTCTGGGTTTTATTTTGTTTATTTGATGAAAATGAACAACAATACACACCATGGAAACATTTTTGTTTGATTTGTGTCAAGTTAAATTTTCAACTAGAACCCAAAGGGGGGGTATTGGCACTTTTCATGGAAAAATGTGAAAAATTAAATTTTCTAAAAATGAAATAAATGCCTTCTAAACACCTCAAACATTCACTCTAAAACAGAAGATTGTTGTTTTTCGCAATATTTTTAGAAATTTGGGCTTTTTTAGTAACATTTACACCTGGGCTGAAGCATCTTTTATGCTCATTTCTTGTCTTTCAGGATTAATTCTGGGTTTTATTTTGTTAATTTGAGGAAAATGAACAACAATACACACCATGGAAACCTTTTTGTTTGATTTGTTACGTGTGAGATTTTCACCTAGAACCCAAAGGGGGGGTATTGGCACTTTTCATGGAAAAATGTGAAAAATTAAATTTTCTAAAAATGAAATAAATGCCTTCTAAACACCTCAAACATTCACTCTAAAACAGAAGATTGTTGTTTTTCGCAATATTTTTAGAAATTTGGGCTCTCTTAGTTACATTAACACTTGCGCTGAAGCATCTTTTATGCTCATTTCTTGTCCTTTATGATTAATTCTGGGTTTTATTTTGTTTATTTGATGAAAATGAACAACAATACACACCATGGAAACATTTTTGTTTGATTTGTGTCGAGTGAGATTTTCACCTAGAACCCAAAGGGGGGGTATTGGCACTTTTCATGGAAAAATGTAAAAATTAATCTTTCTAAAAATGAAATAAATGCCTTCTAAACACCTCAAACATTCACTCTAAAACAAAAGATTGTTGTTTTTCGCAATATTTTTAGAAATTTGGGCTCTTTTAGTAACATTAACACCTGGGCTGAAGCATCTTTTATGATCTTTTGTTGTCTTTCAGGATTCATTCTGGGTTTTATTTTGTTTATTTGATGAAAATGAACAACAATACACACCTTGGATACATTTTTGTTTGATTTGTGCCGAGTGTGATTTTCACCTAAAACCCAAAGGGGGTATTGGCACTTTTCATGGAAAAATGTGAAAAATTAAATTTTCTAAAAATGAAATAAATGCCTTATAAACACCTTAAACATTCACTCTAAAACAGAAGATTGTTGTTTTTCGCAATATTTTTGAAATTTGGGCTCTTTAAGTAACATTGACACATGGGCTGAAGCTTCTTTTATGATCTTTTATTGTCTTTCAGGATTCATTCTGGGTTTTATTTTGTTTATTTGATGAAAATAAACAACAATACACACCATGGAAACCTTTTTGTTTGATTTGTTACGTGTGAGATTTTCACCTAGAACCCAAAGGGGGGGTATTGGCACTTTTCATGGAAAAATGTGAAAAATTAAATTTTCTAAAAATGAAATAAATGCCTTCTAAACACCTCAAACATTCACTCTAAAACAGAAGATTGTTGTTTTTCGCAATATTTTTAGAAATTTAAGCTCTTTTAGTAACATTAACACCTGGGCTGAAGCATCTTTTATGATCTTTTATTGTCTTTCAGGATTCATTCTGGGTTTTATTTTGTTTATTTGATGAAAATGAACAACATTACACACCTTGGATACATTTTTGTTTGATTTGTGTCGAGTGAGATTTTCACCTAGAACCCAAAGGGGGGGGTATTGGCACTTTTCATGGAAAAATGTGAAAAATTAAATTTTCTAAAAATGAAATAAATACCTTCTAAACACCTCAAACATTCACTCTTAAACAGAAGATTGTTGTTTTTCACAATATTTTTAGAAATTTGGGCTCTTTTGGTAACATTAACGCTTGCGCTGAAGTATCTTTTATGCTCATTTCTTGTCTTTCAGGATTAATACTGGGTTTTATTTTGTTTATTTGATGAAAATGAACAACAATACACACCATGGAAACATTTTTGTTTGATTTGTGTTGAGTGAGATTTTCACCTAGAACCCAAAGGGGGGGGTATTGGCACTTTTCATGGAAAAATGTAAAAAATTAAATTTTCTAAAAATGAAATAAATGCCTTCTAAACACCTCAAACATTCACTCTAAAACATAATATTGTTGTTTTTCGCAATATTTTTAGAAATTTGGGCTCTTTTAGTAACATTAACACTTGCGCTGAAGCATCTTTTATGGTCATTTCTAGTCCTTCAAGATTAATTCTGGGTTTTATTTTGTTTATTTGATGAAAATGAACAACAATACACACCATGGAAATATTTTTGTTTGATTTGTGTCAAGCGAGATTTTCACCTAGAACCACAAGGGGGGGGTATTGGCACTTTTCATGGAAAAATGTGAAAAATTAAATTTTCTAAAAATGAATGAAATGCCTTCTAAACACCTCAAACGTTCCATCTAAAACAGAAGATTGTTGTTTTTCGCAATATTTTTAGAAATTTGGGCTCTTTTAGTAACATTAACACCTGGGCTGAAGCATCTTTTATGATCTTTTATTGTCTTTCAGGATTCATTCTGGGTTTTATTTTGTTTATTTGATGAAAATGAACAACAATACACACCATGGAAACCTTTTTGTTTGATTTGTTACGTGTGAGATTTTCACCTAGAACCCAAAGGGGGGGTATTGGCACTTTTCATGGAAAAATGTGAAAAATTAAATTTTCTAAAAATGAAATAAATGCCTTCTAAACAGCTCAAACATTCACTCTAAAACAGAAGATTGTTGTTTTTCGCAATATTTTTAGATATTTGGGCTCTTTTAGTAACATTACCACCTGGGCTGAAGCATCTTTTATGCTCATTTCTTGTCTTTCAGGATTAATTATGGGTTTTATTTTGTTTATTTGATGAAAATGAACAACAATACACACCATGGAAACATTTTTGTTTGATTTGTGTCGAGAGAGATTTTCACCTAGAACCCAAAGGGGGGGGTATTGGCACTTTTCATGGAAAAATGTGAAAAATTAAATTTTCTAAAAATGAAATAAATGCCCTATAAACACCTCAAACATTCACTCTAAAACAGAAGATATTTGTTTTTCGCAATATTTTTAGAAATTTGGGCTCTTTTAGTAACATTAACACCTGGGCTGAAGCATCTTTTATGATCATTTATTGTCTTTCAGGATTAAATATGGGTTTTATTTTGTTTATTTGATGAAAATGAACAACAATACACACCATGGAAACATTTGTGATTGATATGTGTCGGGTGAGATTTTCACCTAGAACCCAAAGGGGTATCGGCACTTTTCATGGAAAAATGTGAAAAATTAAATTTTCTAAAAATGAAATAAATGCCTTCTAAACACCTCAAACATTCACTCTAAAACAGAAGATTGTTGTTTTTCGCAATATTTTTAGAAATATCGGCTCTTTTAGTAACATTAACACTTGCGCTGAAGCATCTTTTATGCTCATTTCTTGTCTTTCAGGATTTATTCTGGGTTTTATTTTGTTTATTTGATGAAACTGAACAACAATACACACCATGGAAACATTTTTGATTGATTTGTGTCGAGTGAGATTTTCACCTAGAACCCAAAGGGGGGGATATTGGCACTTTTCATGGAAAAATGTGAAAAATTAAATTTTCTAAAAATGAAATAAATGCCTTATAAACACCTCAAACATTCACTCTAAAACAGAAGATTGTTGTTTTTCGCAATATTTTTAGAAATTTGGGCTCTTTTAGTAACATTAACACCTGGGCTGAAGCATCTTTTATGATCATTTATTGTCTTTCAGGATTCATTCTGGGTTTTATTTTGTTTATTTGATGAAAATGAACAACAATACACATCTTGGATACATTTTTGTTTGATTTGTTTCGAGTGAGATATTCACCTAGAACCCAAAGGGGTATCGGCACTTTTCATGGAAAAATGTGAAAAATTAAATTTTCTAAAAATGAAATAAATGCCTTCTAAACACCTCAAACATTCACTCTAAAACAGAAGATTGTTGTTTTTCGCAATATTTTTAGAAATTTGGGCTCTTTTAGTAACATTAACACCTGGGCTGAAGCATCTTTTATGATCATTTATTGTCTTTCAGGATTCATTCTGTTTTTTTTTGTTTATTTGATGAAAATGAACAACAATACACACCTTGGATACATTTTTGTTTAAATTGGGTTGAGTGAGATTTTCTCCTAGAACCCAAAGGGGGGGGTATTGGCACTTTTCATGGAAAAATGTGAAAAATTAAATTTTCTAAAAATGAAATAAATGCCTTCTATACACCTCAAACATTCACTCTTAAACAGAAGATTGTTGTTTTTCGCAATATTTTTAGAAATTTGGACTCTTTTAGTAACATTAACACTAGCGCTGAAGAAACTTTTATGCTAATTTCTTGTCTTTCAGGATTAATTCTGGGTTTTATTTTGTTTATTTGATGAAAATGAACAACAATACACACCATGGAAACATTTTTGATTCATATGTGTCGAGTGAGATTTTCACCTAGAACCCAAAGGGGGGGTATTGGCACTTTTCATGGAAAAATGTGAAAAATTAAATTTTCTAAAAATGAAATAAATGCCTTCTTAACACCTCAAACATTCACTCTAAAACAGAAGATTGTTGTTTTTCGCAATATTTTTAGATATTTGGGCTCTTTTAGTAACATTACCACCTGGGCTGAAGCATCTTTTATGCTCATTTCTTGTCTTTCAGGATTTATTATGGTTTTTATTTTGTTTATTTGATGAAAATGAACAACAATACACACCATGGAAACATTTTTGATTGATTTGTGTCGAGTGAGATTTTCACCTAGAACCCAAAGGGGGGGGTATTGGCACTTTTCATGGAAAAATGTGAAAAATTAAATTTTCTAAAAATGAAATAAATGCCTTCTAAACACCTCAAACATTCACTCTAAAACAGAAGATTGTTGTTTTTCGCAATTTTTTTTAGAAATTTGGGCTCTTTTAGTAGCATTAACACTTGCGCTGAAGCATCTTTTATGCTCATTTCTTGTCTTTCAGGATTAATTCTGGGTTTTATTTTGTTTATTTGATGAAACTGAACAACAATACACACCATGGGAACATTTTTGATTGATTTGGGTCGAGTGAGATTTTCACCTTGAACCCAAAGGGGGGGGTATTGGCACTTTTCATTGAAAAATGTGAAAAATTAAATTTTCTAAAAATGAAATAAATGCCTTCTAAACACCTCAAACATTCACTCTTAAACAGAAGATTGTTGTTTATCGCAATATTGTTAGAAATTTGGACTCTTTTAGTAACATTAACACTTGCGCTGAAGCAACTTTTATGCTAATTTCTTGTCTTTCAGGATTAATTCTGGGTTTTATTTTGTTTATTTGATGAAAATGAACAACAATACACACCATGGAAACATTTTTGATTGATATGTGTCGAGTGAGATTTTCACCTAGAACCCAAAGGGGGGGTATTGGCAGTTTTCATGGAAAAATGTGAAAAATTAAATTTTCTAAAAATGAAATAAATGCCTTCTAAACAGCTCAAACATTCACTCTAAAACAGAAGATTGTTGTTTTTCGCAATATTTTTAGATATTTGGGCTCTTTTAGTAACATTACCACCTGGGCTGAAGCATCTTTTATGCTCATTTCTTGTCTTTCAGGATTAATTATGGGTTTTATTTTGTTTATTTGATGAAAATGAACAACAATACACACCATGGAAACATTTTTGATTGATTTGTGTCGAGTGAGATTTTCACCTAGAACCCAAAGGGGGGGGTATTGGCACTTTTCATGGAAAAATGTAAAAAATTAAATTTTCTAAAAATGAAATAAATGCCTTCTAAACAGCTCAAACATTCACTCTAAAACAGAAGATTGTTGTTTTTCGCAATATTTTTAGATATTTGGGCTCTTTTAGTAACATAACCACCTGGGCTGAAGCATCTTTTATGCTCATTTCTTGTCTTTCAGGATTAAATATGGGTTTTATTTTGTTTATTTGATGAAAATGAACAACAATACACACCATGGAAACATTTTTGATTGATTTGTGTCGAGTGAGATTTTCACCTAGAACCCAAAGGGGGGATATTGGCACTTTTCATGGAAAAATGTGAAAAATTAAATTTTCTAAAAATGAAATAAATGCCTTCTAAACACCTCAAACATTCACTCTAAAACAGAAGATTGTTGTTTTTCGCAATATTGTTAGAAATTTGGACTCTTTTAGTAACATTAACACTTGCGCTGAAGCAACTTTTATGCTAATTTCTTGTCTTTCAGGATTAATTCTGGGTTTTATTTTGTTTATTTGATGAAAATGAACAACAATACACACCATGGAATCATTTTTGATTGATATGTGTCGAGTGAGATTTTCACCTAGAACCCAAAGGGGGGGTATTGGCACTTTTCATGGAAAAATGTGAAAAATTAAATTTTCTAAAAATGAAATAATTGCCTTCTAAACACCTCAAACATTCACTCTAAAACAGAAGATTGTTGTTTTTCGCAATATTTTTAGATATTTGGGCTCTTTTAGTAACATTACCACCTGGGCTGAAGCATCTTTTATGCTCATTTCTTGTCTTTCAGGATTAATTATGGGTTTTATTTTGTTTATTTGATGAAAATGAACAACAATACACACCATGGAAACATTTTTGTTTGATTTGTGTCGAGTGAGATTTTCACCTAGAACCCAAAGGGGGGGGTATTGGCACTTTTCATGGAAAAATGTGAAAAATTAAATTTTCTAAAAATGAAATAAATGCCCTATAAACACCTCAAACATTCACTCTAAAACAGAAGATATTTGTTTTTCGCAATATTTTTAGAAATTTGGGCTCTTTTAGTAACATTAACACCTGGGCTGAAGCATCTTTTATGATCATTTATTGTCTTTCAGGATTAAATATGGGTTTTATTTTGTTTATTTGATGAAAATGAACAACAATACACACCATGGAAACATTTTTGATTGATTTGTGTCGGGTGAGATTTTCACCTAGAACCCAAAGGGGTATCGGGTCTTTTCATGGAAAAATGTGAAAAATTAAATTTTCTAAAAATGAAATAAATGCCTTCTAAACACCTCAAACATTCACTCTAAAACAGAAGATTGTTGTTTTTCGCAATATTTTTAGAAATATCGGCTCTTTTAGTAACATTAACACTTGCGCTGAAGCATCTTTTATGCTCATTTCTTGTCTTTCAGGATTAATTCTGTGTTTTATTTTGTTTATTTGATGAAAATGAACAAATATACACACTGGAAACATTTCTGTTTGATTTGTGTCGACTGAGATTTTCACCTAGAACCCAAAGGGGGGGGCATTGGCACTTTTCATGGAAAAATGTGAAAAATTAAATTTTCTAAAAATGAAATAAATGCCTTTAAAACACCTCAAACATTCACTCTAAAACAGAAGATTGTTGTTTTTCGCAATATTTTTAGAAATTTGGGCTCTTTTAGTAACATTAACACCTGGGCTGAAGCATCTTTTATGATCATTTATTGTCTTTCAGGATACATTCTGGGTTTTATTTTGTTTATTTGATGAAAATGAACAACAATACACACCATGGAAACATTTTTGTATGATTTGTGTCGAGTGAGATTTTCACCTAGAACCCAAAGGGGGGGTATTGGCACTTTTCATGGAAAAATGTGAAAAATTAAATTTTCTAAAAATGAAATAAATGCCTTATAAACACCTCAAACATTCACTCTAAAACAGAAGATATTTGTTTTTCGCAATATTTTTAGAAATTTGGGCTCTTTTAGTAACATTAACACCTGGGCTGAAGCATCTTTTATGATCATTTATTGTCTTTCAGGATTCATTCTTGGTTTTATTTTGTTTATTTGATGAAAATGAACAACAATACACATCTTGGATACATTTTTGTTTGATTTGTTTCGAGTGAGATTTTCACCTAGAACCCAAAGGGGTATCGGCACTTTTCATGGAAAAATGTGAAAAATTAAATTTTCTAAAAATGAAATAAATGCCTTCTAAACACCTCAAACATTCACTCTAAAACAGAAGATTGTTGTTTTTCGCAATATTGTTAGAAATTTGGACTCTTTTAGTAACATTAACACTTGCGCTGAAGCAACTTTTATGCTAATTTCTTGTCTTTCAGGATTAATTCTGGGTTTTATTTTGTTTATTTGATGAAAATGAACAACAATACACACCATGGAATCATTTTTGATTGATATGTGTCGAGTGAGATTTTCACCTAGAACCCAAAGGGGGGGTATTGGCACTTTTCATGGAAAAATGTGAAAAATTAAATTTTCTAAAAATGAAATAAATGCCTTCTAAACACCTCAAACATTCACTCTAAAACAGAAGATTGTTGTTTTTCGCAATATTTTTAGAAATTTGGGCTCTTTTAGTTACATTAACACCTGGGCTGAAGCATCTTTTATGCTCATTTATTGTCTTTCAGGATACATTCTGGGTTTTATTTTGTTTATTTGATGAAAATGAACAACAATACACACCATGGAAACATTTTTGTTTGATTTGTGTCGAGTGAGATTTTCACCTAGAACCCAAAGGGGGGGGTATTGGCACTTTTCATGGAAAAATGTGAAAAATTAAATTTTCTAAAAATGAAATAAATGCCCTATAAACACCTCAAACATTTACTCTAAAACAGAAGATATTTGTTTTTCGCAATATTTTTAGAAATTTGGGCTCTTTTAGTAACATTAACACCTGGGCTGAAGCATCTTTTATGATCATTTATTGTCTTTCAGGATTAAATATGGGTTTTATTTTGTTTATTTGATGAAAATGAACAACAATACACACCATGGAAACATTTTTGATTGATTTGTGTCGGGTGAGATTTTCACCTAGAACCCAAAGGGGTATCGGGTCTTTTCATGGAAAAATGTGAAAAATTAAATTTTCTAAAAATGAAATAAATGCCTTCTAAACACCTCAAACATTCACTCTAAAACAGAAGATTGTTGTTTTTCGCAATATTTTTAGAAATATCGGCTCTTTTAGTAACATTAACACTTGCGCTGAAGCATCTTTTATGCTCATTTCTTGTCTTTCAGGATTTATTCTGGGTTTTATTTTGTTTATTTGATGAAACTGAACAACAATACACACCATGGAAACATTTTTGATTGATTTGTGTCGAGTGAGATTTTCACCTAGAACCCAAAGGGGGGGATATTGGCACTTTTCATGGAAAAATGTGAAAAATTAAATTTTCTAAAAATGAAATAAATGCCTTCTAAACACCTCAAACATTCACTCTTAAACAGAAGATTGTTGTTTTTCGCAATATTTTTAGATATTTGGGCTCTTTTAGTAACATTACCACCTGGGCTGAAGCATCTTTTATGCTCATTTCTTGTCTTTCAGGATTAATTATGGGTTTTATTTTGTTTATTTGATGAAAATGAACAACAATACACACCATGGAAACATTTTTGTATGATTTGTGTCGAGTGAGATTTTCACCTAGAACCCAAAGGGGGGGTATTGGCACTTTTCATGGAAAAATGTGAAAAATTAAATTTTCTAAAAATGAAATAAATGCCTTATAAACACCTCAAACATTCACTCTAAAACAGAAGATATTTGTTTTTCGCAATATTTTTAGAAATTTGGGCTCTTTTAGTAACATTAACACCTGGGCTGAAGCATCTTTTATGATCATTTATTGTCTTTCAGGATTCATTCTGGGTTTTATTTTGTTTATTTGATGAAAATGAACAACAATACACATCTTGGATACATTTTTGTTTGATTTGTTTCGAGTGAGATTTTCACCTAGAACCCAAAGGGGTATCGGCACTTTTCATGGAAAAATGTGAAAAATTAAATTTTCTAAAAATGAAATAAATGCCTTCTAAACACCTCAAACATTCACTCTTAAACAGAAGATTGTTGTTTTTCGCAATATTTTTAGAAATTTGGGCTCTTTTAGTAACATTAACACCTGGGCTGAAGCATCTTTTATGATCATTTATTGTCTTTCAGGATTCATTCTGGTTTTTTTTTGTTTATTTGATGAAAATGAACAACAATACACACCTTGGATACATTTTTGTTTTATTTGTGTTGAGTGAGATTTTCTCCTAGAACCCAAAGTCGGGGGTATTGGCACTTTTCATGGAAAAATGTGAAAAATTAAATTTTCTAAAAATGAAATAAATGCCTTATAAACACCTCAAACATTCACTCTAAAACAGAAGATATTAGTTTTTCGCAATATTTTTAGAAATTTGGGCTCTTTTAGTTACATTAACACCTGGGCTGAAGCATCTTTTATGCTCATTTATTGTCTTTCAGGATACATTCTGGGTTTTATTTTGTTTATTTGATGAAAATGAACAACAATACACACCATGGAAACATTTTTGATTGATTTGTGTCGAGTGAGATTTTCACCTAGAACCCAAAGGGGGGGATATTGGCACTTTTCATGGAAAAATGTGAAAAATTAAATTTTCTAAAAATGAAATAAATGCCTTCTAAACACCTCAAACATTCACTCTAAAACAGAAGATTGTTGTTTTTCGCAATATTGTTAGAAATTTGGACTCTTTTAGTAACATTAACACTAGCGCTGAAGCAACTTTTATGCTAATTTCTTGTCTTTCAGGATTAATTCTGGGTTTTATTTTGTTTATTTGATGAAAATGAACAACAATACACACAATGGAAACATTTTTGATTGATTTGTGTCGGGTGAGATTTTCACCTAGAACCCAAAGGGGTATCGGGTCTTTTCATGGAAAAATGTGAAAAATTAAATTTTCTAAAAATGAAATAAATGCCTTCTAAACACCTCAAACATTCACTCTAAAACAGAAGATAGTTGTTTTTCGCAATATTTTTAGAAATTTGGACTCTTTTAGTAACATTAACACTTGCGCTGAAGCATCTTTTATGCTCATTTCTTGTCTTTCAGGATTTATTCTGGGTTTTATTTTGTTTATTTGATGAAACTGAACAACAATACACACCATGGAAACATTTTTGATTGATTTGTGTCGAGTGAGATTTTCACCTAGAACCCAAAGGGGGGGATATTGGCACTTTTCATGGAAAAATGTGAAAAATTAAATTTTCTAAAAATGAAATAAATGCCTTCTAAACACCTCAAACATTCACTCTTAAACAGAAGATTGTTGTTTTTCGCAATATTTTTAGATATTTGGGCTCTTTTAGTAACATTACCACCTTGGCTGAAGCATCTTTTATGCTCATTTCTTGTCTTTCAGGATTAATTATGGGTTTTATTTTGTTTATTTGATGAAAATGAACAACAATACACACCATGGAAACATTTTTGTATGATTTGTGTCGAGTGAGATTTTCACCTAGAACCCAAAGGGGGGGGGTATTGGCACTTTTCATGGAAAAATGTGAAAAATTAAATTTTCTAAAAATGAAATAAATGCCTTATAAACACCTCAAACATTCACTCTAAAACAGAAGATATTTGTTTTTCGCAATATTTTTAGAAATTTGGGCTCTTTTAGTAACATTAACACCTGGGCTGAAGCATCTTTTATGATCATTTATTGTCTTTCAGGATTCATTCTGGGTTTTATTTTGTTTATTTGATGAAAATGAACAACAATACACATCTTGGATACATTTTTGTTTGATTTGTTTCGAGTGAGATTTTCACCTAGAACCCAAAGGGGTATCGGCACTTTTCATGGAAAAATGTGAAAAATTAAATTTTCTAAAAATGAAATAAATGCCTTCTAAACACCTCAAACATTCACTCTAAAACAGAAGATTGTTGTTTTTCGCAATATTTTTAGAAATTTGGGCTCTTTTAGTAACATTAACACCTGGGCTGAAGCATCTTTTATGATCATTTATTGTCTTTCAGGATTCATTCTGGTTTTTTTTTGTTTATTTGATGAAAATGAACAACAATACACACCTTGGATACATTTTTGTATTATTTGTGTTGAGTGAGATTTTCTCCTAGAACCCAAAGGGGGGGGTATTGGCACTTTTCATGGAAAAATGTGAAAAATTAAATTTTCTAAAAATGAAATAAATGCCTTCTATACACCTCAAACATTCACTCTTAAACAGAAGATTGTTGTTTTTCGCAATATTTTTAGAAATTTGGACTATTTTAGTAACATTAACACTTGCGCTGAAGAAACTTTTATGCTAATTTCTTGTCTTTCAGGATTAATTCTGGGTTTTATTTTGTTTATTTGATGAAAATGAACAACAATACACACCATGGAAACATTTTTGATTCATATGTGTCGAGTGAGATTTTCACCTAGAACCCAAAGGGGGGGTATTGGCACTTTTCATGGAAAAATGTGAAAAATTAAATTTTCTAAAAATGAAATAAATGCATTCTTAACACCTCAAACATTCACTCTAAAACAGAAGATTGTTGTTTTTCGCAATATTTTTAGATATTTGGGCTCTTTTAGTAACATTAACACTTGCGCTGAAGCATCTTTTATGCTCATTTCTTGTCTTTCAGGATTAATTCTGGGTTTTATTTTGTTTATTTGATGAAACTGAACAACAATACACACCATGGAAACATTTTTGATTGATTTGGGTCGAGTGAGATTTTCACCTTGAACCCAAAGGGGGGGATATTGGCACTTTTCATGGAAAAATGTGAAAAATTAAATTTTCTAAAAATGAAATAAATGCCTTCTAAACACCTCAAACATTCACTCTTAAACTGAAGATTGTTGTTTTTCGCAATATTGTTAGAAATTTGGACTCTTTTAGTAACATTAACACTTGCGCTGAAGCAACTTTTATGCTAATTTCTTTTCTTTCAGGATTAATTCTGGGTTTTATTTTGTTTATTTGATGAAAATGAACAACAATACACACCATGGAAACATTTTTGATTGATATGTGTCGAGTGAGATTTTCACCTAGAACACAAAGGGGGGGTATTGGCACTTTTCTTGGAAAAATGTGAAAAATAAAATTTTCTAAAAATGAAATAAATGCCTTCTAAACACCTCAAACATTCACTCTAAAACAGAAGATTGTTGTTTTTCGCAATATTTTTAGAAATTTGGGCTCTTTAAGTAACATAAACACTTTCGCTGAAGCAACTTTTATGCTCATTTCTTGTCTTTCAAGATTAATTCTGGGTTTTATTTTGTTTATTTGATGAAAATGAACAACAATACGCACCTTGAATACATTTTTGTTTGATTTGTGTCGAGTGAGATTTTCACCTAGAACCCAAAGGGGGGGTATTGGCACTTTTCATGGAAAAATGTGAAAAATAAAATTTTCTTAAAAATGAAATTAATGCCTTCTAAACACCTCAAACATTCACTCTAAAACAGAAGATTGTTGTTTTTCGCAATATTTTTAGAAATTTGGGCTCTTTAAGTAACATAAACACTTTCGCTGAAGCAACTTTTATGCTCATTTCTTGTCTTTCAAGATTAATTCTGGGTTTTATTTTGTTTATTTGATGAAAATGAACAACAATACACACCTTGAATACATTTTTGTTTGATTTGTGTCGAGTGAGATTTTCACCTAGAACCCAAAGGGGGGTATTGGCACTTTTCATGGAAAAATGTGAAAAATAAAATTTTCTTAAAAATGAAATTAATGCCTTCTAAACACCTCAAACATTCACTCTAAAACAGAAGATTGTTGTTTTTCGCAATATTTTTAGAAATTTGGGCTCTTTTAGTAACATTAACACCTGGGCTGAAGCATCTTTTATGATCATTTATTGTCTTTCAGGATTAAATATGGGTTTTATTTTGTTTATTTGATGAAAATGAACAACAATACACACCATGGAAACATTTTTGATTGATTTGTGTCGGGTGAGATTTTCACCTAGAACCCAAAGGGGTATCGGCACTTTTCATGGAAAAATGTGAAAAATTAAATTTTCTCAAAATGAAATAAATGCCTTCTAAACACCTCAAACATTCACTCTAAAACAGAAGATTGTTGTTTTTCGCAATATTTTTAGAAATATCGGCTCTTTTAGTAACATTAACACTTGCGCTGAAGCATCTTTTATGCTCATTTCTTGTCTTTCAGGATTTATTCTGGGTTTTATTTTGTTTATTTGATGAAACTGAACAACAATACACACCATGGAAACATTTTTGATTGATTTGTGTCGAGTGAGATTTTCACCTAGAACCCAAAGGGTGGCATATTGGCACTTTTCATGGAAAAATGTGAAAAATTAAATTTTCTAAAAATGAAATAAATGCCTTCTAAACACCTCAAACATTCACTCTTAAACAGAAGATTGTTGTTTTTCGCAATATTTTTAGATATTTGGGCTCTTTTAGTAACATTACCACCTGGGCTGAAGCATCTTTTATGCTCATTTCTTGTCTTTCAGGATTAATTATGGGTTTTATTTTGTTTATTTGATGAAAATGAACAACAATACACACCATGGAAACATTTTTGTTTGATTTGTGTCGAGTGAGATTTTCACCTAGAACCCAAAGGGGGGGGTATTGGCACTTTTCATGGAAACATGTGAAAAATTAAATTTTCTAAAAATGAAATAAATGCCTTATAAACACCTCAAACATTCACTCTAAAACAGAAGATATTTGTTTTTCGCAATATTTTTAGAAATTTGGGCTCTTTTAGTAACATTAACACCTGGGCTGAAGCATCTTTTATGATCATTTATTGTCTTTCAGGATTCATTCTGGGTTTTATTTTGTTTATTTGATGAAAATGAACAACAATACACATCTTGGATACATTTTTGTTTGATTTGTTTCGAGTGAGATTTTCACCTAGAACCCAAAGGGGTATCGGCACTTTTCATGGAAAAATGTGAAAAATTAAATTTTCTAAAAATGAAATAAATGCCTTCTAAACACCTCAAACATTCACTCTAAAACAGAAGATTGTTGTTTTTCGCAATATTTTTAGAAATTTGGGCTCTTTTAGTAACATTAACACCTGGGCTGAAGCATCTTTTATGATCATTTATTGTCTTTCAGGATTCATTCTGGTTTTTTTTGTTTATTTGATGAAAATGAACAACAATACACACCTTGGATACATTTTTGTTTTATTTGTGTTGAGTGAGATTTTCTCCTAGAACCCAAAGGGGGGGGTATTGGCACTTTTCATGGAAAAATGTGAAAAATTAAATTTTCTAAAAATGAAATAAATGCCTTCTATACACCTCAAACATTCACTCTTAAACAGAAGATTGTTGTTTTTCGCAATATTTTTAGAAATTTGGACTATTTTAGTAACATTAACACTTGCGCTGAAGAAACTTTTATGCTAATTTCTTGTCTTTCAGGATTAATTCTGGGTTTTATTTTGTTTATTTGATGAAAATGAACAACAATACACACCATGGAAACATTTTTGATTCATATGTGTCGAGTGAGATTTTCACCTAGAACCCAAAGGGGGGGTATTGGCACTTTTCATGGAAAAATGTGAAAAATTAAATTTTCTAAAAATGAAATAAATGCCTTCTTAACACCTCAAACATTCACTCTAAAACAGAAGATTGTTGTTTTTCGCAATATTTTTAGATATTTGGGCTCTTTTAGTAACATTAACACTTGCGCTGAAGCATCTTTTATGCTCATTTCTTGTCTTTCAGGATTAATTCTGGGTTTTATTTTGTTTATTTGATGAAACTGAACAACAATACACACCATGGAAACATTTTTGATTGATTTGGGTCGAGTGAGATTTTCACCTTGAACCCAAAGGGGGGGATATTGGCACTTTTCATGGAAAAATGTGAAAAATTAAATTTTCTAAAAATGAAATAAATGCCTTCTAAACACCTCAAACATTCACTCTTAAACTGAAGATTGTTGTTTTTCGCAATATTGTTAGAAATTTGGACTCTTTTAGTAACATTAACACTTGCGCTGAAGCAACTTTTATGCTAATTTCTTTTCTTTCAGGATTAATTCTGGGTTTTATTTTGTTTATTTGATGAAAATGAACAACAATACACACCATGGAAACATTTTTGATTGATATGTGTCGAGTGAGATTTTCACCTAGAACACAAAGGGGGGGTATTGGCACTTTTCTTGGAAAAATGTGAAAAATAAAATTTTCTAAAAATGAAATAAATGCCTTCTAAACACCTCAAACATTCACTCTAAAACAGAAGATTGTTGTTTTTCGCAATATTTTTAGAAATTTGGGCTCTTTAAGTAACATAAACACTTTCGCTGAAGCAACTTTTATGCTCATTTCTTGTCTTTCAAGATTAATTCTGGGTTTTATTTTGTTTATTTGATGAAAATGAACAACAATACGCACCTTGAATACATTTTTGTTTGATTTGTGTCGAGTGAGATTTTCACCTAGAACCCAAAGGGGGGGTATTGGCACTTTTCATCGAAAAATGTGAAAAATAAAATTTTCTTAAAAATGAAATTAATGCCTTCTAAACACCTCAAACATTCACTCTAAAACAGAAGATTGTTGTTTTTCGCAATATTTTTAGAAATTTGGGCTCTTTAAGTAACATAAACACTTTCGCTGAAGCAACTTTTATGCTCATTTCTTGTCTTTCAAGATTAATTCTGGGTTTTATTTTGTTTATTTGATGAAAATGAACAACAATACACACCTTGAATACATTTTTGTTTGATTTGTGTCGAGTGAGATTTTCACCTAGAACCCAAAGGGGGGTATTGGCACTTTTCATGGAAAAATGTGAAAAATAAAATTTTCTTAAAAATGAAATTAATGCCTTCTAAACACCTCAAACATTCACTCTAAAACAGAAGATTGTTGTTTTTCGCAATATTTTTAGAAATTTGGGCTCTTTTAGTAACATTAACACCTGGGCTGAAGCATCTTTTATGATCATTTATTGTCTTTCAGGATTAAATATGGGTTTTATTTTGTTTATTTGATGAAAATGAACAACAATACACACCATGGAAACATTTTTGATTGATTTGTGTCGGGTGAGATTTTCACCTAGAACCCAAAGGGGTATCGGCACTTTTCATGGAAAAATGTGAAAAATTAAATTTTCTAAAAATGAAATAAATGCCTTCTAAACACCTCAAACATTCACTCTAAAACAGAAGATTGTTGTTTTTCGCAATATTTTTAGAAATATCGGCTCTTTTAGTAACATTAACACTTGCGCTGAAGCATCTTTTATGCTCATTTCTTGTCTTTCAGGATTTATTCTGGGTTTTATTTTGTTTATTTGATGAAACTGAACAACAATACACACCATGGAAACATTTTTGATTGATTTGTGTCGAGTGAGATTTTCACCTAGAACCCAAAGGGGGGCATATTGGCACTTTTCATGGAAAAATGTGAAAAATTAAATTTTCTAAAAATGAAATAAATGCCTTCTAAACACCTCAAACATTCACTCTTAAACAGAAGATTGTTGTTTTTCGCAATATTTTTAGATATTTGGGCTCTTTTAGTAACATTACCACCTGGGCTGAAGCATCTTTTATGCTCATTTCTTGTCTTTCAGGATTAATTATGGGTTTTATTTTGTTTATTTGATGAAAATGAACAACAATACACACCATGGAAACATTTTTGTTTGATTTGTGTCGAGTGAGATTTTCACCTAGAACCCAAAGGGGGGGGTATTGGCACTTTTCATGGAAACATGTGAAAAATTAAATTTTCTAAAAATGAAATAAATGCCTTATAAACACCTCAAACATTCACTCTAAAACAGAAGATATTTGTTTTTCGCAATATTTTTAGAAATTTGGGCTCTTTTAGTAACATTAACACCTGGGCTGAAGCATCTTTTATGATCATTTATTGTCTTTCAGGATTCATTCTGGGTTTTATTTTGTTTATTTGATGAAAATGAACAACAATACACATCTTGGATACATTTTTGTTTGATTTGTTTCGAGTGAGATTTTCACCTAGAACCCAAAGGGGTATCGGCACTTTTCATGGAAAAATGTGAAAAATTAAATTTTCTAAAAATGAAATAAATGCCTTCTAAACACCTCAAACATTCACTCTAAAACAGAAGATTGTTGTTTTTCGCAATATTTTTAGAAATTTGGGCTCTTTTAGTAACATTAACACCTGGGCTGAAGCATCTTTTATGATCATTTATTGTCTTTCAGGATTCATTCTGGTTTTTTTTTGTTTATTTGATGAAAATGAACAACAATACACACCTTGGATACATTTTTGTTTTATTTGTGTTGAGTGAGATTTTCTCCTAGAACCCAAAGGGGGGGGTATTGGCACTTTTCATGGAAAAATGTGAAAAATTAAATTTTCTAAAAATGAAATAAATGCCTTCTTTACACCTCAAACATTCACTCTTAAACAGAAGATTGTTGTTTTTCGCAATATTTTTAGAAATTTGGACTATTTTAGTAACATTAACACTTGCGCTGAAGAAACTTTTATGCTAATTTCTTGTCTTTCAGGATTAATTCTGGGTTTTATTTTGTTTATTTGATGAAAATGAACAACAATACACACCATGGAAACATTTTTGATTCATATGTGTCGAGTGAGATTTTCACCTAGAACCCAAAGGGGGGGTATTGGCACTTTTCATGGAAAAATGTGAAAAATTAAATTTTCTAAAAATGAAATAAATGCCTTCTTAACACCTCAAACATTCACTCTAAAACAGAAGATTGTTGTTTTTCGCAATATTTTTAGATATTTGGGCTCTTTTAGTAACATTAACACTTGCGCTGAAGCATCTTTTATGCTCATTTCTTGTCTTTCAGGATTAATTCTGGGTTTTATTTTGTTTATTTGATGAAACTGAACAACAATACACACCATGGAAACATTTTTGATTGATTTGGGTCGAGTGAGATTTTCACCTTGAACCCAAAGGGGGGGATATTGGCACTTTTCATGGAAAAATGTGAAAAATTAAATTTTCTAAAAATGAAATAAATGCCTTCTAAACACCTCAAACATTCACTCTTAAACAGAAGATTGTTGTTTTTCGCAATATTGTTAGAAATTTGGACTCTTTTAGTAACATTAACACTTGCGCTGAAGCAACTTTTATGCTAATTTCTTGTCTTTCAGGATTAATTCTGGGTTTTATTTTGTTTATTTGATGAAAATGAACAACAATACACACCATGGAAACATTTTTGATTGATATGTGTCGAGTGAGATTTTCACCTAGAACACAAAGGGGGGGTATTGGCACTTTTCTTGGAAAAATGTGAAAAATAAAATTTTCTAAAAATGAAATAAATGCCTTCTAAACACCTCAAACATTCACTCTAAAACAGAAGATTGTTGTTTTTCGCAATATTTTTAGAAATTTGGGCTCTTTAAGTAACATAAACACTTTCGCTGAAGCAACTTTTATGCTCATTTCTTGTCTTTCAAGATTAATTCTGGGTTTTATTTTGTTTATTTGATGAAAATGAACAACAATACACACCTTGAATACATTTTTGTTTGATTTGTGTCGAGTGAGATTTTCACCTAGAACCCAAAGGGGGGGGTATTGGCACTTTTCATGGAAAAATGTGAAAAATAAAATTTTCTTAAAAATGAAATTAATGCCTTCTAAACACCTCAAACATTCACTCTAAAACAGAAGATTGTTGTTTTTCGCAATATTTTTAGAAATTTGGGCTCTTTTAGTAACATTAACACCTGGGCTGAAGCATCATTTATGATCAATTATTTTCTTTCAGGATTCATTCTGGGTTGTATTTTGTTTATTTGATGAAAATGAACAACAATACACACCTTGGATACATTTTTGTTTGATTTGTATCGAGTGAGATTTTCACATAGAACCCAAAGGGGGGGGGGTATTGGCACTTTTCATGGAAAAATGTAAAATTTAAATTTTCTAAAAATGAAATAAATACCTTCTAAACACCTCAAACATTCACTCTAAAAAAGAAGATTGTTGTTTTTCGCAATATTGTTAGAAATTTGGACTCTTTATTTACATTAACTCTTGCGCTGAAGCAACTTTTATGCTAATTTCTTGTCTTTCAGGATTAATTCTGGGTTTTATTTTGTTTATTTGATGAAAATGAACAACAATACACACCAT
This sequence comes from Hetaerina americana, assembly GCF_022747635.1. NCBI lineage: Eukaryota > Metazoa > Arthropoda > Insecta > Odonata > Calopterygidae > Hetaerina > Hetaerina americana. The sequence goes on from NW_027287056.1 coordinate 110,610, forward strand.
GGAAACATTTTTGATTGATATGTGTCGAGTGAGATTTTCACCTAGAACCAAAAGGGGGGGTATTGGCACTTTTCATGGAAAAATGTAAAAAATTAAATTTTCTAAAAATGAAATAAATGCCTTATAAACACCTCAAACATTCACTCTAAAACAGAAGATTGTTGTTTTTCGCAATATTTTTAGAAATTTGGGCTTTTTTAATAACATTACCACCTGGGCTGAAGCACCTTTTATGATCATTTATTGTCTTTCAGGATTCATTCTGGGTTTTATTTTTTTTATTTGATGAAAATGAACAACAATACACACCTTGGATACTTTTTTGTTTGATTTGTGTTGAGTGAGATTTTCACCTAGAACCCAAAGGGGGGGTATCGGAACTTTTCATGGAAAAATGTAAAAAATTAAATTTTCTAAAAATGAAATAAATGCCTTCTAAACACCTGAAACATTCACTCTAAAACAGAAGATTGTTGTTTTTCGCAATATTTTTAGAAATTTGGGCTCTTTTAGTAACATTAACACCTTGGCTGAAGCATCATTTATGATCAATTATTTTCTTTCAGGATTCATTCTGGGTTGTATTTTGTTTATTTGATGAAAATGAACAACAATACACACCTTGGATACATTTTTGTTTGATTTGTATCGAGTGAGATTTTCACCTAGAACCCAAAGGGGGGGTATTGGCACTTTTCATGGAAAAATGTAAAATTTAAATTTTCTAAAAATGAAATAAATGCCTTCTAAACACCTCAAACATTCACTCTAAAACAGAAGATTGTTGTTTTTCGCAATATTGTTAGAAATTTGGACTCTTTTAGTAACATTAACACTTGCGCTGAAGCATCTTTTTGCTCATTTCTTGTCTTTCAGGATTAATTCTGGGTTTTATTTTGTTTATTTGATGAAACTGAACAACAATACACACCATGGAAACATTTTTGATTGATTTGTGTCGAGTGAGATTTTCACCTAGAACCCAAAGGGGGGAATATTTGCACTTTTCATGGAAAAATGTAAATAATTAAATTTTCTAAAAATGAAATAAATGCCTTATAAACACCTCAAACATTCACTCTAAAACAGAAGATATTTTTTTTTCGCAATATTTTTAGAAATTTGGGCTCTTTTAGTAACATTAACACCTGGGCTGAAGCAACTTTTATGCTAATTTCTTGTCTTTAAGGATTAATTCTGGGTTTTATTTTGTTTATTTGATGAAAATGAACAACAATACACACCATGGAAACATTTTTGATTGATATGTGTCGAGTGAGATTTTCACCTAGAACCCAAATGGGGGGTATTGGCACTTTTCATGGAAAAATGTGAAAAATTAAATTTTCTAAAAATGAAATAAATGCCTTCTAAACACCTCAAACACTCACTCTAAAAAAGAAGATTGTTTTTTTTCGCAATATTTTTAGAAATTTGGGCTCTTTTAGTAACATTAACACTTGCGCTGAAGCACCTTTATGATCATTTATTGTCTTTCAGGATACATTCTGGGTTTTATTTTGTTTATTTGATGAAAATGAACAACAATACACACCATGGAAACATTTTTGATTGATATGTTTCGAGTGAGATTTTCACCTAGAACCAAAAGGGGGGGTATTGGCACTTTTCATGGAAAAATGTAAAAAATTAAATTTTCTAAAAATGAAATAAATGCCTTCTAAACACCTCAAACATTCACTCTAAAACAGAAGATTGTTGTTTTTCGCAATATTTTTAGAAATTTGGGGTTTTTTAGTAACATTAACACTTGCGCTGAAGCATCTTTTTGCTCATTTCTTGTCTTTCAGGATTAATTCTGGGTTTTATTTTGTTTATTTGATGAAACTGAACAACAATACACACCATGGAAACATTTTTGATTGATTTGTGTCGAGTGAGATTTTCACCTAGAACCCAAAGGGGGGGGTATTGGCACTTTTCATGGAAAAATGTAAAATTTAATTTATCTAAAAATGAAATAAATGCCTTCTAAGCACCTCAAGCATTCACTCTAAAACAGAAGATTGTTGTTTTTCGCAATATTGTTAGAAATTTGGACTCTTTTAGTAACATTAACACTTGCGCTGAAGCAACTTTTATGCTAATTTCTTGTCTTTCAGGATTAATTCTGGGTTTTATTTTGTTTATTTGATGAAAATGAACAACAATGCACACCATGGAAACATTTTTGATTGATATGTGTCGAGTTAGATTTTCACCTAGAACCCAAATGGGGGGTATTGGCACTTTTCATGGAAAAATGTGAAAAATTAAATTTTCTAAAAATGAAATAAATGCCTTCTAATCACCTAAAAAACTCACTCTAAAAAAGAAGATTGTTTTTTTTCGCAATATTTTTAGAAATTTGGGCTCTTTTAGTAACATTTACACTTGCGCTGAAGCATCTTTTATGATCATTTATTGTCTTTCAGGATACATTCTGGGTTTTATTTTGTTTATTTGATGAAAATGAACAACAATACACACCTTGGATACATTTTTGTTTGATTTGTGTCGAGTGAGATTTTCACCTAGAACCCAAAAGGGGGTTATTGGCACTTTTCTTGGAAAAATGTGAAAAATAAAATTTTCTAAAAATGAAATAAATGCCTTCTAAACACCTCAAACATTCACTCTTAAACATAAGATTGGGGTTTTTTCGCAATATTGTTAGAAATTTGGACTCTTTTAGTAACATTAACACTTGCGCTGAAGCAACTTTTATGCTCATTTCTTGTCTTTCAGGATTAATTCTGGGTTTTATTTTGTTTATTTGATGAAAATGAACAACAATACACAGCATGGAAACATTTTTGATTAATATGTGTCGAGTGAGATTTTCACCTAGAACCCAAAGGGGGGGTATTGGCACTTTTCATGGAAAAATGTGAAAAATTAAATTTTCCAAAATTAAATAAATGCCTTCTAAACAGCTCAAACATTCACTCTAAAACAGAAGATTGTTGTTTTTCGCAATATTTTTAGAAATTTGGGCTCTTTTAGTAACATTACCACCTGGGCTGAAGCATCTTTTTTGCTCATTTCTTGTCCTTCAGGATTAATTCTGGGTTTTATTTTGTTTATTTGATGAAAATGAACAACAATACACACCATGGAAACATTTTTGTTTGATTTGTGTCGAGTGAGATTTTCACCTAGAACCCAAAGGGGGGAATTGGCACTTTTCATGGAAAAATGAGAAAAATTAAATTTTCTAAAAATGAAATAAATGCCTTCTAAACACCTCAAACATTCACTCTAAAACAGAAGATTGTTGTTTTTCGCAATATTTTTAGAAATTTGGGCTCTTTTAGTAACATTAACACCTGGGCTGAAGCATCTTTAATGATCATTTATTGTCTTTCAGGATTCATTCTGGGTTTTATTTTGTTTATTTGATGAAAATGAACAACAATACACACCTTGGATACATTTTTGTTTGATTTGTTTCGAGTGAGATTTTCACCTAGAACCCAAAGGGAAATCGGCACTTTTCATGGAAAAATGTGAAAAATTAAATTTTCTAAAAATAAAATAAATGCCTTCTAAACACCTCAAACATTCACTCTAAAACAGAAGATTGTTGTTTTTCGCAATATTTTTAGAAATTTGGGCTCTTTTAGTAACATTAACATCTGGGCTGAAGCATCTTTTATGCTCATTTATTGTCTTTCAGGATACATTCTGGGTTTTATTTTGTTTATTTGATGAAAATGAACAACAATACACACCATGGAAACATTTTTGATTGATATGTGTCGAGTGAGATTTTCACCTAGAACCCAAATGGGGGGTATTGGCACTTTTCATGGAAAAATGAGAAAAATTAAATTTTCTAAAAATGAAATAAATGCCTTCTAAACACCTCAAACATTTACTCTAAAACAGAAGATTGTTGTTTTTCGCAATATTGTTAGAAATTTGGGCTCATTTAGTAACATTAACACCTGGGCTGAAGCATCTTTTATGATCATTTATTGTCTTTCAGGATACATTCTTGGTTTTATTTTGTTTATTTGATGAAAATGAACAAGAATACACACCATGGAAACATTTTTGTTTGATTTGTGTCGAGTGAGATTTTCACCTAGAACCCAAAGGGGGGGGTATTGGCACTTTTCATGGAAAAATGTGAAAAATTAAATTTTCTAAAAATGAAATAAATGCCTTCTAAACACCTCAAACATTCACTCTAAAACAGAAGATTGTTTTTTTTCGCAATATTTTTAGAAATTTGGGCTCTTTTAGTAACATTAACACCTGGGCTGAAGCATCTTTTATGAACATTTATTGTCTTTCAGGATACATTCTGGGTTTTATTTTGTTTTTTTGATGAAAATGAACAACAATACACACCTTGGAAACATTTTTGTTTGATTTGTGTCGAGTGAGATTTACACCTAGAACCAAAAGGGGGGGTATGGCACTTCTCATGGAAAAATGTGAAAAATTAAATTTTCTAAAAATGAAATAAATGCCTTATAAACACCTCAAACATTCACTCTAAAACAGAAAATTGTTGTTTTTCGCAATATTTTTAGAAATTTGGGCTCATTTAGTAACATTAACACCTGGGCTAAAGCATCTTTTATGATCATTTATTGTCTTTCAGGATACATTCTTGGTTTTATTTTGTTTATTTGATGAAAATGAACAAGAATACACACCATGGAAACATTTTTGTTTGATTTGTGTCGAGTGAGATTTTCACCTAGAACCCAAAGGGGGGGGTATTGGCACTTTTCATGGAAAAATGTGAAAAATTAAATTTTCTAAAAATGAAATAAATGCCTTCTAAACACCTCAAACATTCACTCTAAAACAGAAGATTGTTTTTTTTCGCAATATTTTTAGAAATTTGGGCTCTTTTAGTAACATTAACACCTGGGCTGAAGCATCTTTTATGAACATTTATTGTCTTTCAGGATACATTCTGGGTTTTATTTTGTTTTTTTGATGAAAATGAACAACAATACACACCTTGGAAACATTTTTTTTTGATTTGTGTCGAGTGAGATTTTCACCTAGAACCCAAAGGGGGGGGTATTGGCACTTTTCATGGAAAAATGTGAAAAATTAAATTTTCTAAAAATGAAATAAATGCCTTCTAAACACCTCAAAAGGGGTATTGGCACTTTTCTTGGAAAAATGTGAAAAATAAAATTTTCTAAAAATGAAATAAATGCCTTCTAAACACCTCAAACATTCACTCTAAAACAGAAAATAATTGTTTTTCGCAATATTTTTAGAAATTTGGGCTCTTTAAGTAACATAAACACATTCGCTGAAGCAACTTTTATGCTCATTTCTTGTCTTTCAAGATTAATTCTGGGTTTTTTTTTGTATATTTAATGAAAATGAACAACAATACACACCATGGAAACATTTTTGATTGATATGTGTCGAGTGAGATTTTCACCTAGAACCAAAAGGGGGGGTATTGGCACTTTTCATGGAAAAATGTAAAAAATTAAATTTTCTAAAAATGAAATAAATGCCTTATAAACACCTCAAACATTCACTCTAAAACAGAAGATTGTTGTTTTTCGCAATATTTTTAGAAATTTGGGGTTTTTTAGTAACCTTAACACTTGCGCTGAAGCATCTTTTTGCTCATTTCTTGTCTTTCAGGATTAATTCTGGGTTTTATTTTGTTTATTTGATGAAACTGAACAACAATACACACCATGGAAACATTTTTGTTTGATTTGTGTCGAGTGAGATTTTCACCTAGAACCCAAAGGGGGGGTATTGGCACTTTTCTTGGAAAAATGTGAAAAATAAAATTTTCTAAAAATGATATAATGCCTTATAAACACCTCAAACATTCACTCTAAAACAGAAAATTGTTGTTTTTCGCAATATTTTTAGAAATTTGGGCTCTTTTAGTAACATTAACACCTGGGCTGAAGCATCTTTTATGATCATTTATTGTCTTTCAGGATACATTCTGGGTTTTATTTTGTTTTTTTGATGAAAATGAACAACAATACACACCTTGGATATATTTTTGTTTGATTTGTGTCGAGTGAGATTTACACCTAGAACCAAAAGGGGGGGTATGGCATTCTCATGGAAAAATGTGAAAAATTAAATTTTCTAAAAATGATATAATGCCTTATAAACACCTCAAACATTCACTCTAAAACAGAAAATTGTTGTTTTTCGCAATATTTTTAGAAATTTGGGCTCTTTTAGATACATTAACATCTGGGCTGAAGCATCTTTTATGATCATTTATTGTCTTTCAGGATACAATCTGGGTTTCATTTTGTTTATTTGAGGAAAATGAACAACAATACACACCTTGGATACATTTTTGTTTGATTTGTGTCGAGTGAGATTTTCACCTAGAACCCAAAGGGGGGGTATTGGCACTTTTCTTGGAAAAATGTGAAAAATAAAATTTTCTAAAAATGAAATAAATGCCTTCTAAACACCTCAAACATTCACTCTAAAACAGAAGATTGTTGTTTTTCGCAATATTTTTAGAAATTTGGGCTCTTTAAGTAACATAAACACTTTCGCTGAAGCAACTTTTATGCTCATTTCTTGTCTTTCGAGGTTAATTCTGGATTTTATTTTGTATATTTAATGAAAATGAACAACAATACACACCATGGAAACATTTTTGATTGATATGTGTCGAGTGATATTTTCACTTAGAACCCAAAGGGGGGGGTATTGGCACTTTTCATGGAAAAATGTGAAAAATTAAATTTTCTAAAAATGAAATAAATGCCTTCTAAACACCTCAAACATTCACTCTAAAACAGAAGATTGTTGTTTTTCGCAATATTGTTAGAAATTTGGACTCTTTTAGTAACATAAACACTTGCGCTGAAGCAACTTTTATGCTAATTTCTTGTCTTTTAGGATTAATTCTGGGTTTTATTTTGTTTATATGATGAAAATGAACAACAATACACACCATGGAAACATTTTTGATTGATATGTGTCGAGTGAGATTTTCACCTAGAACCAAAAGGGGGGGTATTGGCACTTTTCATGGAAAAATGTGAAAAATTAAATTTTCTAAAAATGAAATAAATGCCTTATAAACACCTCAAACATTCACTCTAAAACAGAAGATTGTTGTTTTTCGCAATATTTTTAGAAATTTGGGGTTTTTTAGTAACATTAACACCTGGGCTGAAGCATCTTTTATGATCATTTATTGTCTTTCAGGATGAATTCTGGGTTTTATTTTGTTTATTTGATGAAACTGAACAACAATACACACCATGGAAACATTTTTGATTGATTTGTGTCGAGTGAGATTTTCACCTAGAACCCAAAGGGGGGGGTATCGGCACTTTTCATGGAAAAATGTAAAATTTAATTTATCTAAAAATGAAATAAATGCCTTCTAAACACCTCAAACATTCACTCTAAAACAGAAGATTGTTGTTTTTCGCAATATTGTTAGAAATTTGGACTCTTTTAGTAACATTAACACTTGCGCTGAAGCAACTTTTATGCTAATTTCTTGTCTTTCAGGATTAATTCTGGGTTTTATTTTGTTTATTTGATGAAAATGAACAACAATACACACCATGGAAACATTTTTGATTGATATGTGTCGAGTGAGATTTTCACCTAGAACCCAAATGGGGGGTATTGGCACTTTTCATGGAAAAATGTGAAAAATTAAATTTTCTAAAAATGAAATAAATGCCTTCTAAACACCTCAAAAGGGGTATTGGCACTTTTCTTGGAAAAATGTGAAAAATAAAATTTTCTAAAAATGAAATAAATGCCTTCTTAACACCTCAAACATTCACTCTAAAACAGAAAATAATTGTTTTTCGCAATATTTTTAGAAATTTGGGCTCTTTAAGTAACATAAACACATTCGCTGAAGCAACTTTTATGCTCATTTCTTGTCTTTCAAGATTAATTCTGGGTTTTTTTTTGTATATTTAATGAAAATGAACAACAATACACACCATGGAAACATTTTTGATTGATATGTGTCGAGTGAGATTTTCACCTAGAACCAAAAGGGGGGGTATTGGCACTTTTCATGGAAAAATGTAAAAAATTAAATTTTCTAAAAATGAAATAAATGCCTTATAAACACCTCAAACATTCACTCTAAAACAGAAGATTGTTGTTTTTCGCAATATTTTTAGAAATTTGGGGTTTTTTAGTAACCTTAACACTTGCGCTGAAGCATCTTTTTGCTCATTTCTTGTCTTTCAGGATTAATTCTGGGTTTTATTTTGTTTATTTGATGAAACTGAACAACAATACACACCATGGAAACATTTTTGTTTGATTTGTGTCGAGTGAGATTTTCACCTAGAACCCAAAGGGGGGGTATTGGCACTTTTCTTGGAAAAATGTGAAAAATAAAATTTTCTAAAAATGATATAATGCCTTATAAACACCTCAAACATTCACTCTAAAACAGAAAATTGTTGTTTTTCGCAATATTTTTAGAAATTTGGGCTCTTTTAGTAACATTAACACCTGGGCTGAAGCATCTTTTATGATCATTTATTGTCTTTCAGGATACATTCTGGGTTTTATTTTGTTTTTTTGATGAAAATGAACAACAATACACACCTTGGATATATTTTTGTTTGATTTGTGTCGAGTGAGATTTACACCTAGAACCAAAAGGGGGGGTATGGCATTCTCATGGAAAAATGTGAAAAATTAAATTTTCTAAAAATGATATAATGCCTTATAAACACCTCAAACATTCACTCTAAAACAGAAAATTGTTGTTTTTCGCAATATTTTTAGAAATTTGGGCTCTTTTAGATACATTAACATCTGGGCTGAAGCATCTTTTATGATCATTTATTGTCTTTCAGGATACAATCTGGGTTTTATTTTGTTTATTTGAGGAAAATGAACAACAATACACACCTTGGATACATTTTTGTTTGATTTGTGTCGAGTGAGATTTTCACCTAGAACCCAAAGGGGGGGTATTGGCACTTTTCTTGGAAAAATGTGAAAAATAAAATTTTCTAAAAATGAAATAAATGCCTTCTAAACACCTCAAACATTCACTCTAAAACAGAAGATTGTTGTTTTTCGCAATATTTTTAGAAATTTGGGCTCTTTAAGTAACATAAACACTTTCGCTGAAGCAACTTTTATGCTCATTTCTTGTCTTTCGAGGTTAATTCTGGATTTTATTTTGTATATTTAATGAAAATGAACAACAATACACACCATGGAAACATTTTTGATTGATATGTGTCGAGTGATATTTTCACTTAGAACCCAAAGGGGGGGGTATTGGCACTTTTCATGGAAAAATGTGAAAAATTAAATTTTCTAAAAATGAAATAAATGCCTTCTAAACACCTCAAACATTCACTCTAAAACAGAAGATTGTTGTTTTTCGCAATATTGTTAGAAATTTGGACTCTTTTAGTAACATAAACACTTGCGCTGAAGCAACTTTTATGCTAATTTCTTGTCTTTTAGGATTAATTCTGGGTTTTATTTTGTTTATATGATGAAAATGAACAACAATACACACCATGGAAACATTTTTGATTGATATGTGTCGAGTGAGATTTTCACCTAGAACCAAAAGGGGGGGTATTGGCACTTTTCATGGAAAAATGTGAAAAATTAAATTTTCTAAAAATGAAATAAATGCCTTATAAACACCTCAAACATTCACTCTAAAACAGAAGATTGTTGTTTTTCGCAAAATTTTTAGAAATTTGGGGTTTTTTAGTAACATTAACACCTGGGCTGAAGCATCTTTTATGATCATTTATTGTCTTTCAGGATGAATTCTGGGTTTTATTTTGTTTATTTGATGAAACTGAACAACAATACACACCATGGAAACATTTTTGATTGATTTGTGTCGAGTGAGATTTTCACCTAGAACCCAAAGGGGGGGGTATCGGCACTTTTCATGGAAAAATGTAAAATTTAATTTATCTAAAAATGAAATAAATGCCTTCTAAACACCTCAAACATTCACTCTAAAACAGAAGATTGTTGTTTTTCGCAATATTGTTAGAAATTTGGACTCTTTTAGTAACATTAACACTTGCGCTGAAGCAACTTTTATGCTAATTTCTTGTCTTTCAGGATTAATTCTGGGTTTTATTTTGTTTATTTGATGAAAATGAACAACAATACACACCATGGAAACATTTTTGATTGATATGTGTCGAGTGAGATTTTCACCTAGAACCCAAATGGGGGGTATTGGCACTTTTCATGGAAAAATGTGAAAAATTAAATTTTCTAAAAATGAAATAAATGCCTTCTAAACACCTCAAAAACTCACTCCAAAAAAAAAGATTGTTTTTTTTCGCAATATTTTTAGAAATTTGGGCTCTTTTAGTAACATTAACACTTGCGCTGAAGCATCTTTTATGATCATTTATTGTCTTTCAGGATACAATCTGTGTTTTATTTTGTTTATTTGATGAAAATGAACAACAATACACACCATGGAAACATTTTTGATTGATATGTGTCGAGTGAGATTTTCACCTAGAACCCAAAGGGGGGGGTATTGGCACTTTTCATGGAAAAATGAGAAAAATTAAATTTTCTAAAAATGAAATAAATGCCTTCTAAACACCTCAAACATTCACTCTAAAACAGAAGATTGTTGTTTTTCGCAATATTTTTAGAAATTTGGGCTCATTTAGTAACATTAACACCCGGGCTGAAGCATCTTTTATGATCATTTATTGTCTTTCAGGATACATTCTTGGTTTTATTTTTTTTATTTGTCGAAAATGAACAAGAATACACACCATGGAAACATTTTTGTTTGATTTGTGTCGAGTGAGATTTTCACCTAGAACCCAAAGGGGGGGGTATTGGCACTTTTCATGGAAAAATGAGAAAAATTAAATTTTCTAAAAATGAAATAAATGCCTTCTAAACACCTCAAACATTCACTCTAAAACAGAAGATTGTTGTTTTTCGCAATATTTTTAGAAATTTGGGCTCATTTAGTAACATTAACACCTGGGCTGAAGCATCTTTTATGATCATTTATTGTCTTTCAGGATACATTCTTGGTTTTATTTTTTTTATTTGTCGAAAATGAACAAGAATACACACCATGGAAACATTTTTGTTTGATTTGTGTCGAGTGAGATTTTCACCTAGAACCCAAAGGGGGGGGTATTGGCACTTTTCATGGAAAAATGTGAAAAATTAAATTTTCTAAAAATGAAATAAATGCCTTCTAAACACCTCAAACATTCACTCTAAAACAGAAGATTGCTTTTTTTCGCAATATTTTTAGAAATTTGGGCTCTTTTAGTTACATTAACACCTGGGCTGAAGCATCTTTTATGATCATTTATTGTCTTTCAGGATACATTCTGGGTTTTATTTTGTTTTTTTGATGAAAATGAACAACAATACACACCTTGGATATATTTTTGTTTGATTTGTTTCAAGTGAGATTTACACCTAGAACCAAAAGGGGGGGTATGGCACTTCTCATGGAAAAATGTGAAAAATTAAATTTTCTAAAAATGATATAATGCCTTATAAACACCTCAAACATTCACTCTAAAACAGAAAATTGTTGTTTTTCGCAATATTTTTAGAAATTTGGGCTCTTTTAGATACATTAACATCTGGGCTGAAGCATCTTTTATGATCATTTATTGTCTTTCAGGATACAATCTGGGTTTTATTTTGTTTATTTGAGGAAAATGAACAACAATACACACCTTAGATACATTTTTGTTTGATTTGTGTCGAGTGAGATTTTCACCTAGAACCCAAAGGGGGGGTATTGGCACTTTTCTTGGAAAAATGTGAAAAATAAAATTTTCTAAAAATGAAATAAATGCCTTCTAAACACCTCAAACATTCACTCTAAAACAGAAGATTGTTGTTTTTCGCAATATTTTTAGAAATTTGGGCTCTTTAAGTAACATAAACACTTTCGCTGAAGCAACTTTTATGCTCTTTTCTTGTCTTTCAAGATTAATTCTGGATTTTATTTTGTATATTTAATGAAAATGAACAACAATACACACCATGGAAACATTTTTGATTGATATGTGTCGAGTGATATTTTCACTTAGAACCCAAAGGGGGGGGTATTGGCACTTTTCATGGAAAAATGTGAAAAATTAAATTTTCTAAAAATGAAATAAATGCCTTCTAAACACCTCAAACATTCACTCTAAAACAGAAGATTGTTGTTTTTCGCAATATTGTTAGAAATTTGGACTCTTTTAGAAACATTAACAATTGCGCTGAAGCAACTTTTATGCTACTTTCTTGTCTTTTAGGATTAATTCTGGGTTTTATTTTGTTTATTTGATGAAAATGAACAACAATACACACCATGGAAACATTTTTGATTGATATGTGTCGAGTGAGATTTTCACCTAGAACCAAAAGGGGGGGTATTGGCACTTTTCATGGAAAAATGTGAAAAATTAAATTTTCTAAAAATGAAATAAATGCCTTATAAACACCTCAAACATTCACTCTAAAACAGAAGATTGTTGTTTTTCGCAATATTTTTAGAAATTTGGGGTTTTTTAGTAACATTAACACTTGCGCTGAAGCATCTTTTTGCTCATTTCTTGTCTTTCAGGATTAATTCTGGGTTTTATTTTGTTTATTTGATGAAACTGAACAACAATACACACCATGGAAACATTTTTGATTGATTTGTGTCGAGTGAGATTTTCACCTAGAACCCAAAGGGGGGGGTATTGGCACTTTTCATGGAAAAATGGAAAATTTAAATTATCTAAAAATGAAATAAATGCCTTCTAAACACCTCAAACATTCACTCTAAAACAGAAGATTGTTTTTTTTCGCAATATTTTTAGAAATTTGGGCTCTTTTAGTTACATTAACACCTGGGCTGAAGCATCTTTTATGATCATTTATTGTCTTTCAGGATACATTCTGGGTTTTATTTTGTTTTTTTGATGAAAATGAACAACAATACACACCTTGGATATATTTTTGTTTGATTTGTGTCAAGTGAGATTTACACCTAGAACCAAAAGGGGGGGTATGGCACTTCTCATGGAAAAATGTGAAAAATTAAATTTTCTAAAAATGATATAATGCCTTATAAACACCTCAAACATTCACTCTAAAACAGAAAATTGTTGTTTTTCGCAATATTTTTAGAAATTTGGGCTCTTTTAGATACATTAACATCTGGGCTGAAGCATCTTTTATGATCATTTATTGTCTTTCAGGATACAATCTGGGTTTTATTTTGTTTATTTGAGGAAAATGAACAACAATACACACCTTAGATACATTTTTGTTTGATTTGTGTCGAGTGAGATTTTCACCTAGAACCCAAAGGGGGGGTATTGGCACTTTTCTTGGAAAAATGTGAAAAATAAAATTTTCTAAAAATGAAATAAATGCCTTCTAAACACCTCAAACATTCACTCTAAAACAGAAGATTGTTGTTTTTCGCAATATTTTTAGAAATTTGGGCTCTTTAAGTACCATAAACACTTTCGCTGAAGCAACTTTAATGCTCATTTCTTGTCTTTCAAGGTTAATTCTGGATTTTATTTTGTATATTTAATGAAAATGAACAACAATACACACCATGGAAACATTTTTGATTGATATGTGTCGAGTGAGATTTTCACCTAGAACCAAAAGGGGGGGTATTGGCACTTTTCATGGAAAAATGTGAAAAATTAAATTTTCTAAAAATGAAATAAATGCCTTATAAACACCTCAAACATTCACTCTAAAACAGAAGATTGTTGTTTTTCGCAATATTTTTAGAAATTTGGGGTTTTTTAGTAACATTAACACTTGCGCTGAAGCATCTTTTTGCTCATTTCTTGTCTTTCAGGATTAATTCTGGGTTTTATTTTGTTTATTTGATGAAACTGAACAACAATACACACCTTGGATACATTTTTGTTTGATTTGTGTCGAGTGAGATTTTCACCTAGAACCCAAAGGGGGGGGTATTGGCACTTTTCATGGAAAAATGTGAAAAATTAAATTTTCTAAAAATGAAATAAATGCCTTCTAAACACCTCAAACATTCACTCTAAAACAGAAGATTGTTGTTTTTCGCAATATTTTTAGAAATTTGGGCTCTTTTAGTAAAATTAACACTTGCGCTGAAGCATCTTTTATGCTCATTTCATGTCTTTCAGGATTAATTCTGGGTTTTATTTTGTTTATTTGATGAAAATGAACAACAATACACACCATGGAAACATTTTTGATTGATATGTGTCGAGTGAGATTTTCACCTAGAACCCAAATGGGGAGTATTGGCACTTTTCATGGAAAAATGTGAAAAATTAAATTTTCTAAAAATGAAATAAATGCCTTCTAAACACCTCAAAAACTCACTCTAAAAAAGAAGATTGTTTTTTTTCGCAATATTTTTAGAAATTTGGGCTCTTTTAGTAACATTAACACTTGCGCTGAAGCATCTTTTATGATCATTTATTGTCTTTCAGGATACAATCTGTGTTTTATTTTGTTTATTTGATGAAAATGAACAACAATACACACCATGGAAACATTTTTGATTGATATGTGTCGAGTGAGATTTTCACCTAGAACCCAAAGGGGGGGGTATTGGCACTTTTCATGGAAAAATGTGAAAAATAAAATTTTCTAAAAATGAAATAAATGCCTTCTAAACACCTCAAACATTCACTCTAAAACAGAAGATTGTTGTTTTTCGCAATATTTTTAGAAATTTGGGCTCTTTAAGTAACATAAACACTTTCGCTGAAGCAACTTTTATGCTCTTTTCTTGTCTTTCAAGATTAATTCTGGATTTTATTTTGTATATTTAATGAAAATGAACAACAATACACACCATGGAAACATTTTTGATTGATATGTGTCGAGTGATATTTTCACTTAGAACCCAAAGGGGGGGGTATTGGCACTTTTCATGGAAAAATGTGAAAAATTAAATTTTCTAAAAATGAAATAAATGCCTTCTAAACACCTCAAACATTCACTCTAAAACAGAAGATTGTTGTTTTTCGCAATATTGTTAGAAATATTAATTTGTTATTTCATTTCTTGTCTTTCAGGATTAATTCTGGGTTTTATTTTGTTTATTTGATGAAACTGAACAACAATACACACCATGGAAACATTTTTGATTGATTTGTGTCGAGTGAGATTTTCACCTAGAACCCAAAGGGTACTTTTCATGCAAAAAGTATTGGCACTTTTCATGGAAAAATGGAAAATTTAATTTATCTAAAAATGAAATAAATGCCTTCTAAACACCTCAAACATTCACTCTAAAACAGAAGATTGTTGTTTTTCGCAATATTGTTAGAAATTTGGACTCTTTTAGTAACATTAACACTTTCGCTGAAGCAACTTTTATGCTAATTTCTTGTCTTTCAGGATTAATTCTGGGTTTTATTTTGTTTATTTGATGAAAATGAACAACAATACACACCATGGAAACATTTTTGATTGATATGTGTCGAGTGAGATTTTCACCTAGAACCCAAATGGGGGGTATTGGCACTTTTCATGGAAAAATGTGAAAAATTAAATTTTCTAAAAATGAAATAAATGCCTTCTAAACACCTCAAAAACTCACTCTAAAAAAGAAGATTGTTTTTTTTCGCAATATTTTTAGAAATTTGGGCTCTTTTAGTAACATTAACACTTGCGCTGAAGCATCTTTTATGATCATTTATTGTCTTTCAGGATACATTCTGGGTTTTATTTTGTTTATTTGATGAAAATGAACAACAATACACACCATGGAAACATTTTTGATTGATATGTGTCGAGTGAGATTTTCACCTAGAACCCAAAGGGGGGGGTATTGGCACTTTTCATGGAAAAATGAGAAAAATTAAATTTTCTAAAAATGAAATAAATGCCTTCTAAACGCCTCAAACATTCACTCTAAAACAGAAGATTGTTGTTTTTCGCAATATTTTTAGAAATTTGGGCTCATTTAGTAACATTAACACCTGGGCTGAAGCATCTTTTATGATCATTTATTGTCTTTCAGGATGCATTCTTGGTTTTATTTTGTTTATTTGATGAAAATGAACAAGAATACACACCATGGAAACATTTTTGTTTGATTTGTGTCGAGTGAGATTTTCACCTAGAACCCAAAGGGGGGGTATTGGCACTTTTCTTGGAAAAATGTGAAAAATAAAATTTTCTAAAAATGAAATAAATGCCTTCTAAACACCTCAAACATTCACTCTAAAACAGAAGATTGTTGTTTTTCGCAATATTTTTAGAAATTTGGGCTCTTTAAGTACCATAAACACTTTCGCTGAAGCAACTTTAATGCTCATTTCTTGTCTTTCAAGGTTAATTCTGGATTTTATTTTGTATATTTAATGAAAATGAACAACAATACACACCATGGAAACATTTTTGATTGATATGTGTCGAGTGAGATTTTCACCTAGAACCAAAAGGGGGGGTATTGGCACTTTTCATGGAAAAATGTGAAAAATTAAATTTTCTAAAAATGAAATAAATGCCTTATAAACACCTCAAACATTCACTCTAAAACAGAAGATTGTTGTTTTTCGCAATATTTTTAGAAATTTGGGGTTTTTTAGTAACATTAACACTTGCGCTGAAGCATCTTTTTGCTCATTTCTTGTCTTTCAGGATTAATTCTGGGTTTTATTTTGTTTATTTGATGAAACTGAACAACAATACACACCATGGAAACATTTTTGATTGATTTGTGTCGAGTGAGATTTTCACCTAGAACCCAAAGGGGGGGGTATTGGCACTTTTCATGGAAAAATGTAAAATTTAATTTATCTAAAAATGAAATAAATGCCTTCTAAACACCTCAAACATTCATTCTAAAACAGAAGATTGTTGTTTTTCGCAATATTGTTAGAAATTTGGACTCTTTTAGTAACATTAACACTTGCGCTGAAGCAACTTTTATGCTAATTTCTTGTCTTTCAGGATAATTCTGGGTTTTATTTTGTTTATTTGATGAAAATGAACAACAATACACACCATGGAAACATTTTTGATTGATATGTGTCGAGTGAGATTTTCACCTAGAACCCAAATGGGGGGTATTGGCACTTTTCATGGAAAAATGTGAAAAATTAAATTTTCTAAAAATGAAATAAATGCCTTCTAAACACCTCAAAAACTCACTCTAAAAAAGAAGATTGTTTTTTTTCGCAATATTTTTTAGAAATTTGGGCTCTTTTAGTAACATTAACACTTGCGCTGAAGCATCTTTTATGATCATTTATTGTCTTTCAGGATACATTCTGGGTTTTATTTTGTTTATTTGATGAAAATGAACAACAATACACACCATGGAAACATTTTTGATTGATATGTGTCGAGTGAGATTTTCACCTAGAACCCAAAGGGGGGGGTATTGGCACTTTTCATGGAAAAATGAGAAAAATTTAATTTTCTAAAAATGAAATAAATGCCTTCTAAACGCCTCAAACATTCACTCTAAAACAGAAGATTGTTGTTTTTCGCAATATTTTTAGAAATTTGGGCTCATTTAGTAACATTAACACCTGGGCTGAAGCATCTTTTATGATCATTTATTGTCTTTCAGGATACATTCTTGGTTTTATTTTGTTTATTTGATGAAAATGAACAAGAATACACACCATGGAAACATTTTTGTTTGATTTGTGTCGAGTGAGATGTACACCTAGAACCAAAAGGGGAGGTATGGCACTTCTCATGGAAAAATGTGAAAAATTAAATTTTCTAAAAATGAAATAAATGCCTTATAAACACCTCAAACATTCACTCTAAAACAGAAAACTGTTGTTTTTCGCAATATTTTTAGAAATTTGGGCTCTTTTAGTAACATTAACATCTGGGCTGAAGCATCTTTTATGATCATTTATTGTCTTTCAGGATTAATTCTGGGTTTTATTTTGTTTATTTGATTATAAAGTGAACAACAATACACACCATGGATACATTTTTGTTTGATTTGTGTCGATTGAGATTTTCACCTAGAACCCAAAGTATTGGCACTTTTCATGGAAAAATGTGAAAAATTAAATTTTCTAAAAATGAAATAAATGCCTTCTAAACACCTCAAACATTCACTCTAAAACAGAAGATTGTTGTTTTTCGCAATATTTTTAGAAATTTGGGCTCTTTTAGTAACATTAACACTTGCGCTGAAGCATCTTTTGTGCTCATTTCTTGTCTTTCAGGATTAATTCTGGATTTATTTTGTTTATTTGATGAAAATGAACAACAATACACACCATGGAAACATTTTTGTTTGATTTTTGTCGAGTGAGATTTTCACCTAGAACCCAAATGGGGGGGTATTGGCACTTTTCATGGAAAAATGAGAAAAATTAAATTTTCTGAAAATGAAATAAATGCCTTCTAAAAACCTCAAACATTCACTCTAAAACAGAAGATTGTTGTTTCTCGCAATATTTTTAGAAATTTGGGCTCTTTTAGTAACATTAACACCTGGGCTGAAGCATCTTTTATGATCATTTATTGTCTTTCAGGATTCATTCTGGGTTTTATTTTGTTTATTTGATGAAAAAGAACAACAATACACTCCTTGGATACATTTTTGTTTGATTTGTGTCGAGTGAGATTTTCACCTAGAACCCAAAGGGGGGGTATTGGCACTTTTCATGGAAAAATGTGAAAAATTAAATTATCTAAAAATGAAATAAATGCCTTCTAAACACCTCAAACATTCACTCTAAAACAGAAGATTGTTTTTTTTCGCAATATTTTTAGAAATTTTAGCTCTTTTAGTAACATTAACACTTGCGCTGAAGCATCTTTTATGATCATTTATTGTCTTTCAGGATACATTCTGGGTTTTATTTTGTTTATTTGATGAAAATGAACAACAATACACACCATGGAAACATTTTTGATTGATATGTGTCGAGTGAGATTTTCACCTAGAACCCAAAGGGGGGGGTATTGTCACTTTTCATGGAAAAATGTGAAAAATTAAATTTTCTAAAAATGAAATAAATGCCTTCTAAACACCTCAAACATTCACTCTAAAACAGAAGATTGTTGTTTTTCGCAATATTTTTAGATATTTGGGCTCTTTAAGTAACATAAACACCTAGGCTGAAGCATCTTTTATGATCATTTATTGTCTTTCAGGATTCATTCTGGGTTTTATTTTGTTTATTTGATGAAAATGAACAAGAATACACACCTTGGATACATTTTTGTTTGATTTGTGTCGAGTGAGGTTTTCACCTAGAATCCAAAGGGGGGGGTATTGGCACTTTTCATGGAAAAATGTGAAAAATTAAATTTTCTAAAAATGAAATAAATGCCTTCTAAACACCTCAAACATTCACTCTAAAACAGAAGATTGTTGTTTTTCGCAATATTTTTAGAAATTTGGGCTCTTTTAGTAACATTAACACTTGCGCTGAAGCATCTTTTGTGCTCATTTCTTGTCTTTCAGGATTAATTCTGGGTTTTATTTTGTTTATTTGATGAAAATGAACAACAATACACACCATGGAAACATTTTTGATTGATATGTGTCGAGTGATATTTTCACTTAGAACCCAAAGGGGGGGGTATTGGCACTTTTCATGGAAAAATGTGAAAAATTAAATTTTCTAAAAATGAAATAAATGCCTTCTAAACACCTCAAACACTCACTCTAAAAAAGAAGATTGTTTTTTTTCGCAATATTTTTAGAAATTTGGGCTCTTTTAGTAACATTAACATCTGGGCTGAAGCATCTTTTATGATCATTTATTGTCTTTCAGGATACATTCTGGGTTTTCTTTTGTTTATTTGATGAAAATGAACAACAATACACACCATGGAAACATTTTTGATTGATATGTGTCGAGTGAGATTTTCACCTAGAACCCAAAGGGGGGGGTATTGGCACTTTTCATGGAAAAATGTGAAAAATTAAATTTTAAAAAAATGAAATAAATGCCTTCTAAACACCTCAAACATTCACTCTAAAACAGAAGATTGTTGTTTTTCGCAATATTTTTAGAAATTTAGGCTCTTTTAGTAACATTAACACCTGGGCTGAAGCATCTTTTATGATCATTTATTGTCTTTCAGGATACATTCTGGGTTTTATTTTGTTTTTTTTGATGAAAATGAACAACAATACACACCTTGGATACATTTTTGTTTGATTTGTGTCGAGTGAGATTTACACCTAGAACCAAAAGGGGGGGTATGGCACTTCTCATGGAAAAATGTGAAAAATTAAATTTTCTAAAAATGAAATAAATGCCTTATAAACACCTCAAACATTCACTCTAAAACAGAAAATTGTTGTTTTTCGCAATATTTTTAGAAATTTGGGCTCTTTTAGTAACATTAACATCTGGGCTGAAGCATCTTTTATGATCATTTATTGACTTTCAGGATACAATCTGGGTTTTATTTTGTTTATTTGATGAAAATGAACAACAATACACACCTTGGATACATTTTTGTTTGATTTGTGTCGAGTGAGATTTTCACCTAGAACACAAAGGGGGGGTATTGGCACTTTTCTTGGAAAAATGTGAAAAATAAAATTTTCTAAAAATGAAATAAATGCCTTCTAAACACCTCAAACATTCACTCTAAAACAGAAGATTGTTGTTTTTCGCAATATTTTTAGAAATTTGGGCTCTTTAAGTAACATAAACACTTTCGCTGAAGCAACTTTTATGCTCATTTCTTGTCTTTCAAGATTAATTCTGGGTTTTATTTTGTTTATTTGATGAAAATGAACAACAATACACACCATGGAAACATTTTTGTTTGATTTTTGTCGAGTGAGATTTTCACCTAGAACCCAAATGGGGGGGTATTGGCACTTTTCATGGAAAAATGAGAAAAATTAAATTTTCTAAAAATGAAATAAATGCCTTCTAAAAACCTCAAACATTCACTTTTAAACAGAAGATTGTTGTTTCTCGCAATATTTTTAGAAATTTGGGCTCTTTATTAACATTAACACCTGGGCTGAAGCATCTTTTATGATCATTTATTGTCTTTCAGGATTCATTCTGGGTTTTATTTTGTTTATTTGATGAAAATGAACAACAATACACACCATGGAAACATTTTTGTTTGATTTTTGTCGAGTGAGATTTTCACCTAGAACCCAAATGGGGGGGTATTGGCACTTTTCATGGAAAAATGAGAAAAATTAAATTTTCTAAAAATGAAATAAATGCCTTATAAAAACCTCAAACATTCACTCTAAAACAGGAGATTGTTGTTTTTCGCAATATTTTTAGAAATTTGGGCTCATTTAGTAACATTAACACCTGGGCTGAAGCATCTTTTATGATCATTTATTGTCTTTCAGGATACATTCTTGGTTTTATTTTGTTTATTTGATGAAAATGAACAAGAATACACACCATGGAAACATTTTTGTTTGATTTGTGTCGAGTGAGATTTTCACCTAGAACCCAAAGGGGGGGGTATTGGCACTTTTCATGGAAAAATGTGAAAAATTAAATTTTCTAAAAATGAAATAAATGCCTTCTAAACACCTCAAACATTCACTCTAAAACAGAAGATTGTTTTTTTTCGCAATATTTTTAGAAATTTGGGCTCTTTTAGTAACATTAACACTTGCGCTGAAGCAACTTTTATGCTAATTTCTTGTCTTTAAGGATTAATTCTGGGTTTTATTTTGTTTATTTGATGAAAATGAACAACAATACACACCATGGAAACATTTTTGATTGATATGTGTCGAGTGAGATTTTCACCTAGAACCCAAAGGGGGGGGTATTGGCACTTTTCATGGAAAAATGTGAAAAATTAAATTTTCTAAAAATGAAATAAATGCCTTCTAAACACCTCAAACACTCACTCTAAAAAAGAAGATTGTTTTTTTTCGCAATATTTTTAGAAATTTGGGCTCTTTTAGTAACATTAACACTTGCGCTGAAGCATCTTATGTGCTCATTTCTTGTCTTTCAGGTTTAATTCTGGGTTTTATTTTGTTTATTTGATGAAAATGAACAACAATACACACCATGGAAACATTTTTGTTTGATTTTTGTCGAGTGAGATTTTCACCTAGAACCCAAAGGGGGGGTATTGGCACTTTTCATGGAAAAATGTGAAAAATTAAATATTCTAAAAATGAAATAAATGCCTTCTAAACACCTCAAACATTCACTCTAAAACAGAAGATTGTTTTTTTTCGCAATATTTTTAGAAATTTGGGCTCTTTTAGTAACATTAACACTTGCGCTGAAGCATCTTTTATGATCATTTATTGTCTTTCAGGATACATTCTGGGTTTTATTTTGTTTATTTGATGAAAATGAACAACAATACACACCATGGAAACATTTTTGATTGATATGTGTCGAGTGAGATTTTCACCTAGAACCCAAAGGGGGGGGTATTGGCACTTTTCATGGAAAAATGTGAAAAATTAAATTTTCTAAAAATGAAATAAATGCCTTCTAAACACCTCAAACATTCACTCTAAAACAGAAGATTGTTGTTTTTCGCAATATTTTTAGATATTTGGGCTCTTTAAGTAACATAAACACCTGGGCTGAAGCATCTTTTATGATCATTTATTGTCTTTCAGGATTCATTCTGGGTTTTATTTTGTTTATTTGATGAAAATGAACAAGAATACACACCTTGGATACATTTTTGTTTGATTTGTGTTGAGTGAGATTTTCACCTAGAATCCAAAGGGGGGGGTATTGGCACTTTTCATGGAAAAATGTGAAAAATTAAATTTTCTAAAAATGAAATAAATGCCTTCTAAACACCTCAAACATTCACTCTAAAACAGAAGATTGTTGTTTTTCGCAATATTTTTAGAAATTTGGGCTCTTTTAGTAACATTAACACCTGGGCTGAAGCATCTTTTATGCTCATTTCTTGTCTTTCAGGATTAATTCTGGGTTTTATTTTGTTTATTTGATGAAAATGAACAACAATACACACCATGGAAACATTTTTGATTGATATGTGTCGAGTGATATTTTCACTTAGAACCCAAAGGGGGGGGGTATTGGCACTTTTCATGGAAAAATGTGAAAAATTAAATTTTCTAAAAATGAAATAAATGCCATCTAAACACCTCAAACACTCACTCTAAAAAAGAAGATTGTTTTTTTCGCAATATTTTTAGAAATTTGGGCTCTTTTAGTAACATTAACATCTGGGCTGAAGCATCTTTTATGATCATTTATTGTCTTTCAGGATACATTCTGGGTTTTCTTTTGTTTATTTGATGAAAATGAACAACAATACACACCATGGAAACATTTTTGATTGATATGTGTCGAGTGAGATTTTCACCTAGAACCCAAAGGGGGGGGTATTGGCACTTTTCATGGAAAAATGTGAAAAATTAAATTTTAAAAAAATGAAATAAATGCCTTCTAAACACCTCAAACATTCACTCTAAAACAGAAGATTGTTGTTTTTCGCAATATTTTTAGAAATTTAGGCTCTTTTAGTAACATTAACACCTGGGCTGAAGCATCTTTTATGATCATTTATTGTCTTTCAGGATACATTCTGGGTTTTATTTTGTTTTTTTGATGAAAATGAACAACAATAAACACCTTGGATACATTTTTGTTTGATTTGTGTCGAGTGAGATTTACACCTAGAACCAAAAGGGGGGGTATGGCACTTCTCATGGAAAAATGTGAAAAATTAAATTTTCTAAAAATGAAATAAATGCCTTATAAACACCTCAAACATTCACTCTAAAACAGAAAATTGTTGTTTTTCGCAATATTTTTAGAAATTTGGGCTCTTTTAGTAACATTAACATCTGGGCTGAAGCATCTTTTATGATCATTTATTGTCTTTCAGGATACAATCTGGGTTTTATTTTGTTTATTTGATGAAAATGAACAACAATACACACCTTGGATACATTTTTGTTTGATTTGTGTCGAGTGACATTTTCACCTAGAACACAAAGGGGGGGTATTGGCACTTTTCTTGGAAAAATGTGAAAAATAAAATTTTCTAAAAATGAAATAAATGCCTTCTAAACACCTCAAACATTCACTCTAAAACAGAAGGTTGTTGTTTTTCGCAATATTTTTAGAAATTTGGGCTCTTTAAGTAACATAAACACTTTCGCTGAAGCAACTTTTATGCTCATTTCTTGTCTTTCAAGATTAATTCTGGGTTTTATTTTGTTTATTTGATGAAAATGAACAACAATACACACCATGGAAACATTTTTGTTTGATTTTTGTCGAGTGAGATTTTCACCTAGAACCCAAATGGGGGGGTATTGGCACTTTTCATGGAAAAATGAGAAAAATTAAATTTTCTAAAAATGAAATAAATGCCTTCTAAAAACCTCAAACATTCACTTTTAAACAGAAGATTGTTGTTTCTCGCAATATTTTTAGAAATTTGGGCTCTTTTAGTAACATTAACACCTGGGCTGAAGCATCTTTTATGATCATTTATTGTCTTTCAGGATTCATTCTGGGTTTTATTTTGTTTATTTGATGAAAATGAACAACAATACACACCATGGAAACATTTTTGTTTGATTTTTGTCGTGTGAGATTTTCACCTAGAACCCAAATGGGGGGGTATTGGCACTTTTCATGGAAAAATGAAAAAAATTAAATTTTCTAAAAATGAAATAAATGCCTTATAAAAACCTCAAACATTCACTCTAAAACAGGAGATTGTTGTTTTTCGCAATATTTTTAGAAATTTGGGCTCATTTAGTAACATTAACACCTGGGCTGAAGCATCTTTTATGATCATTTATTGTCTTTCAGGATACATTCTTGGTTTTATTTTGTTTATTTGATGAAAATGAACAAGAATACACACCATGGAAACATTTTTGTTTGATTTGTGTCGAGTGAGATTTTCACCTAGAACCCAAAGGGGGGGGTATTGGCACTTTTCATGGAAAAATGTGAAAAATTAAATTTTCTAAAAATGAAATAAATGCCTTCTAAACACCTCAAACATTCACTCTAAAACAGAAGATTGTTTTTTTTCGCAATATTTTTAGAAATTTGGGCTCTTTTAGTAACATTAACACTTGCGCTGAAGCAACTTTTATGCTAATTTCTTGTCTTTAAGGATTAATTCTGGGTTTTATTTTGTTTATTTGATGAAAATGAACAACAATACACACCATGGAAACATTTTTGATTGATATGTGTCGAGTGAGATTTTCACCTAGAACCCTAATGGGGGGTATTGGCACTTTTCATGGAAAAATGTGAAAAATTAATTTTTCTAAAAATGAAATAAATGCCTTCTAAACACCTCAAACACTCACTCTAAAAAAGAAGATTGTTTTTTTTCGCAATATTTTTAGAAATTTGGGCTCTTTTAGTAACATTAACACTTGCGCTGAAGCATCTTATGTGCTCATTTCTTGTCTTTCAGGATTAATTCTGGGTTTTATTTTGTTTATTTGATGAAAATGAACAACAATACACACCATGGAAACATTTTTGTTTGATTTTTGTCGAGTGAGATTTTCACCTAGAACCCAAAGGGGGGGTATTGGCACTTTTCATGGAAAAATGTGAAAAATTAAATATTCTAAAAATGAAATAAATGCCTTCTAAACACCTCAAACATTCACTCTAAAACAGAAGATTGTTGTTTTTCGCAATATTTTTAGATATTTGGGCTCTTTAAGTAACATAAACACCTGGGCTGAAGCATCTTTTATGATCATTTATTGTCTTTCAGGATTCATTCTGGGTTTTATTTTGTTTATTTGATGAAAATGAACAAGAATACACACCTTGGATACATTTTTGTTTGATTTGTGTTGAGTGAGATTTTCACCTAGAATCCAAAGGGGGGGGTATTGGCACTTTTCATGGAAAAATGTGAAAAATTAAATTTTCTAAAAATGAAATAAATGCCTTCTAAACACCTCAAACATTCACTCTAAAACAGAAGATTGTTGTTTTTCGCAATATTTTTAGAAATTTGGGCTCTTTTAGTAACATTAACACCTGGGCTGAAGCATCTTTTATGCTCATTTCTTGTCTTTCAGGATTAATTCTGGGTTTTATTTTGTTTATTTGATGAAAATGAACAACAATACACACCATGGAAACATTTTTGATTGATATGTGTCGAGTGATATTTTCACTTAGAACCCAAAGGGGGGGGTATTGGCACTTTTCATGGAAAAATGTGAAAAATTAAATTTTCTAAAAATGAAATAAATGCCTTCTAAACACCTCAAACACTCACTCTAAAAAAGAAGATTGTTTTTTTCGCAATATTTTTAGAAATTTGGGCTCTTTTAGTAACATTAACATCTGGGCTGAAGCATCTTTTATGATCATTTATTGTCTTTCAGGATACATTCTGGGTTTTCTTTTGTTTATTTGATGAAAATGAACAACAATACACACCATGGAAACATTTTTGATTGATATGTGTCGAGTGAGATTTTCACCTAGAACCCAAAGGGGGGGGTATTGGCACTTTTCATGGAAAAATGAGAAAAATTAAATTTTCTAAAAATGAAATAAATGCCTTCTAAAAACCTCAAACATTCACTCTAAAACAGAATATTGTTGTTTTTCGCAATATTTTTAGAAATTTGGGCTCTTTTAGTAACATTAACACCTGGGCTGAAGCATCTTTTATGATCATTTATTGTCTTTCAGGATTCATTCTGGGTTTTATTTTGTTTATTTGATGAAAAAGAACAACAATACACACCTTGGATACATTTTGTTTGATTTGTGTCGAGTGAGATTTTCACCTAGAACCCAAAGGGGGGGTATTGGCACTTTTCATGGAAAAATGTGAAAAATTAAATTTTCTAAAAATGAAATAAATGCCTTCTAAACACCTCAAACATTCACTCTAAAACAGAAGATTGTTTTTTTTCGCAATATTTTTAGAAATTTTAGCTCTTTTAGTAACCTTAACACTTGCGCTGAAGCATCTTTTATGATCATTTATTGTCTTTCAGGATACATTCTGGGTTTTATTTTGTTTATTTGATGAAAATGAACAACAATACACACCATGGAAACATTTTTGATTGATATGTGTCGAGTGATATTTTCACTTAGAACCCAAAGGGGGGGGTATTGGCACTTTTCATGGAAAAATGTGAAAAATTAAATTTTCTAAAAATGAAATAAATGCCTTCTAAACACCTCAAACACTCACTCTAAAAAAGAAGATTGTTTTTTTTCGCAATATTTTTAGAAATTGGGGCTCTTTTAGTAACATTAACATCTGGGCTGAAGCATCTTTTATGATCATTTATTGTCTTTCAGGATACATTCTGGGTTTTCTTTTGTTTATTTGATGAAAATGAACAACAATACACACCATGGAAACATTTTTGATTGATATGTGTCGAGTGAGATTTTCACCTAGAACCCAAAGGGGGGGGTATTGGCACTTTTCATGGAAAAATGTGAAAAATTAAATTTTAAAAAAATGAAATAAATGCCTTCTAAACACCTCAAACATTCACTCTAAAACAGAAGATTGTTG